>NC_045608.1:92502362-92617362 GCF_009762305.2 Zalophus californianus | reverse complement strand
TCATAGCCTGGAAAGGAATTCTCAGGCTCAAACTGAGCCAAATGTTCAGGTACAAAAGAGGCAATAAAATTTGTGGGTGCTAAAAAGGGGACGTCTTTCTTTCACGTACGTTAACTCTAGAAATAGAAATTTTTGTTTTGTATCATAAAAGGAGAACTGGATTGAAAATTGGGAAACATATTTGGAAAAACCCAGCCTTATCTTAGGCTGCCCTGAACTCTATGTAAACTTGGGCAAACCTTGCTGTCTGAGCTAGATGAGCTGTGACATTGCACCCGTAACAAAACTACTGATTACAATAATACTGCCAATTTACGAAAAGTTTCCTGTGTCACGTGTACTCAAAGTGCACTGCATGGGTTGTCCCATTCAACAATCACGATGGCCATATAAAGGAAGTAATTCTATCACCTCTGCTTTGTAGGTGGGGACACAAAGGCTTTGCCCACACTCACCCATCTGAGAAGAGCAGTGCTCCGAAAATGGCCATGAGTCCAGAGTGTGAGGTCTCAACCACAATACACACTGTACTAAACACTATAATGCACCTCACCTGTTCCAAGGCCAAAGCCAAGATAAAACTTCCCCCTGACCTTTTATTAAGCAAGCATCCTACAGTGCAGGTGATAATGACCTTATCAATATTCCCAAAATAAAAATACATGCACCCCCATGTTTATAACAGCATTATAATAGTCAAGATAGGGAAGCAACCCAAGTGCCCACCAACTGATGAATGGATAAAGAAGATGTGGTATACATATACAAGGGAACATTATTCAGCCATATAAAAGAATGAAATCTTACCATTTGCAGCAATATGGATGAAGCTAGAGCATATTATGCTAAGCAAAATAAGTCAGTTAGAGAAAGACAAACACCATATGATTTCACTCATATGGAATTTAAGAAACAAAACAGGCGAACAAAGTGGGGAAAGACAGACAGCTACAGGGAACGCCAGAACGGAGGGAGGACTGTGGGGGGGGGGTGCGGGGAAAGAGTGAAGGGGGTGATGGCGGACGCTTGTTGTGATGAGCACTGGGTGACATACGGAAGCGCTGAATCACTCTATTATACACCTGAAATTAATATAACACTGTATGTTAACCATACTGGAATTCACGTGAAAACTTAAAAAGTAAAAATAAGTAAATAAAAATAATGACAAGTTCCATGTGACCATATTTTCTTGCTGTGATGTTTCTGAATGTGAGCTAATGGCATAAAGACACAGCACAGCTCAGGATGAACATTTACACATAAAAATGCCTCTATTTTTCTTTTTCTTTTTTTTAAAATTTTTTTATTGTTATGTTAATCACCATATATCACATCATTTGTTTTTGATGTCGTGTTCCATGATTCATTGTTTGTGCATAACACCCAGTGCTCCACGCAGAACGTGCCCTCTTTAATACCCATCACCAGGCTAACCCATCCCCCAACCCAAAATGCCTCTATTTTTCACTGACAAGGAAGGCACTGTGTTAATTTTTGCATAAGACAAGGACCTGTGGTACTTTTCTTTTTCATCTTTAAGTGACGTGTAGCATGTTCTGTGTGTGAATAAGGCTAATGTCCATGTCTGAGATGATAAGACTAGAGAGGACAGCCCAGACACTGAGTGGAAGTCCCACGTCTCCGGCATCCTGGAAGGTTCCTTTGCTGGGTAGGGTCCTGGGAGGAAAGTAAGAGCATCATTTCTTGTCAAATGAAGCAAAAGGGAATTTGGAGAGGAGTGCCTGGGTGGCTCAGCGGGTTAAGCATCGGACTCTCGGTTTCAGCTCAGGTCATGATCTAGTGGTCATGGGATCGAGCCCCGAGCTGGGCTCTGTGCTCAGTGCGGAGCCTGCTTGTCCCTCTAGTCTCCCTCTGCCCTTCCCCACCCCCACTCGCAGGCTCTCTCTCTCTTAAATAAATAAAATATTTAAAAAGAAAAAAGCAAATTTGGGGAGTTATTAGACCATGTGGACTATCTAGTAGGATGGAAATCCAACTTGGAAAGATCTGGAGGGCTGGTCAGAGAACAAGAAACACAGAAAATGTCTTAGAGCAAGACCGTCCTGTCTGCATGCTGCCCAACTCCTCCTGGAGTCGTTTTCCCAGGACTTGAGCGGCCAGCCTGTCTGTCTCAACTCACAGTCCCTCTTTCTGTACATACTGGGCAGAAAAGGGTTTCAGCACATGCTTGCTTAAAAGTTGGAAGCAGACATGTGAACTTACCCTTCAACAAGATCTACACACAAAGAAGAAGGGGAAATGTCCTCCAAGAGAAGCTGAATGCCCCAAGGACATTGAGTAGGGCTGGGAATCCCGAAATGGCCCTTTTTGGCTTGTGTGCGGCTGCCCACCGCTCCTGTCTGTGTTTTGGCAGCTGCATGAGCAGTGACCGGTTCAGGAACAAGCGCTCCAGAGTGGCTTAGCTGTGCAGGCCAGGGGTGTGGAGCAGAGTCCAAAGGTCACAGTGGCCACACCTTGGGCAAGTCACTCACTCCAGGTTTGTGGACATCAGTGTGCCGATCTGTAAAGGAGAAATAATGTCCTCTTTTACCTTTGGTTAGCTTTCAAAGGAGTTTGTGAATTTAAGAAAAAAATGATATGACATGATTTTTAAAATGTAAAAAGCACCACATATATTAGCTGTTATGATTAGTATGAGTATTATGTATAACTGAAGAAAAAAGAAAGTATAAAATTATTTCTTTGACCTCTAGTCTTATATTCTAGAATTTTCGAATAGTTAACTCTTAATCAGAAATATAGAAGTAAAACATTTTTTATGTTGAACAGGGAGTTACAGACATGGTGATATTGCTTGGGAAAATCTTGGTATTCATGACATTTAAAAAGCAAATGATACATCTCTAAGCATATTCTGTAAATGCTCATCACATGTCTTATGAGCTCTTTGTAATTTATTCCAAGTGATTCATGAGAGTACATTTCCAAATCAAAAAGAAGATGCAGAATTTGATTCATATTTTTCATGGTAAGGGACAATTTGTGGCTAATGATGTGAAAAACAAATCAGGGCTGAGCTCTCGTGAACCTCCTAAGAATATTAGCAAGAACTTTGTAGTTTGGACAACAAACTGAGCAGAGCCAAAAGCCCTAAAATCATTTGTCTGTTTAAACTAAACCTTCAAATTATGAAATTGGAATTCTAATGCTATATTCCCTGGCGAACAATCTTTTTTTTTCATTGCAAGCTGCCTTTTTTTGAAAAAGAAAGGTACTATCATTTCCATTATAATTCCACAGCAATTTTTTCTTTTGCTTAGCTTCCCAAATTATTAGTTTAATAAAGGGAAATGTTAGTGTGATTTTAATTCCCTGAATAACATTGTGGATGATAAAAGAAAATAATACAATTGCTTACTTGGTTGTTTATAACAAGGTTACACATTTTTCCCCACTGGTATAGTAATGTTATGTTTGTTATCATAGATTCATTTACTTTAAAAAAGCAAAGGTTGCACAAACCTTAGAATTTTGTAAAAACATTGGAGTTGAATCAATCAATATAAATATCGAAATATTAATTTTTAACATGTAATTGACACATTATCTAAATACCCACACAATTTAATTTCACTCTGTTCTCTAGAAGAAATCATGCCCACCAATTTTCAGACCCCAAGATGATAGATGTAGGGCACCACAGAATTACTTAGGCAAGAACTGTGAAGAGTTTGAAATTTCACCTTACATACAAGCTAACAAGTTTCCCTGCTACAGTTTCACAGATGCTGGCAGAAGACATGAGACTCCTGGGTCAGAGATGAAGGACAGTTTATTACTCATGGTAAAAGCATTCCTAAGAGTGTCAGCAAGAGCATCCTTCTCTGAGGCCTGATTTCTACTGGGCAACGTGAAGAGATTAGCACTGAGATAGGGAGGATCCTTCCTCAGAAAATCTGTCTGTTCTGGGTGCTGGATATGTTGAGATGTCGCCATGGCAGGAGATGGGCATTCTTTGTCAAACTATGGATAACAGGTCTTCCAAGTCATGGGGCAATGGGAATTAATGGTAATGGTAGACCATCAGTCTTCTCTGTGCTTAGTTGGCCTGTGGATAGAAAGCATTGATCATCCTTTTACCTGAAGCCTCCATCCCAGAGTTTTGACAAAATTCAAGGAAGGAGAAGAGGGTCAAAATTATATAGTGAGTCCGGTGCAAAGAAAGCATGAGTTTGATGAAATCAGTGTGGGAAATTAAGAAAAAAACAAACAAACAAACAAACAAACAAAAAAATGAACATCTAGCAACAATATTCCTGGGCATCTCCCATGAGTCTGGCACATTGTCAAGACCTGAGACTGAAATGATGAGCAAAAGCAGACACAGTTCCTCCTAATCTAGCGATGACTGTATTTTGTATTTCAAGAATACATTTCTGGCAATGAAGCCAAATATGTGGTGCCTGAGAAAATCCTCTCACCAGTTCACAGCGATGGGAACAATTTGCTTCACACACAGTATCTTTTTATTGAAAGGCTGCGTCGTGGTGAAACAATCTTGAAATCATTTTAAGCAACAATTAGGGATTCAAAACTGATTTGAATTCAATCACATGTAGTGTTACCAATGCAAATAACACAAATGGGGTGAAAATCAGATGAACAGAGAGTGTCCACCCCTCTTTCATTGCTAAAAGAGCAATGAAAACTATAAACCATTTCATACTGACTTCGCCTGGAAGCAGACGAGTCTCTTCTGACACTGTGTAAGTTCCTCCTGCTTGTAGACTATTCAAAATCTGAGAATATGTGCATATTGGAGTCAAGGAAATATATTACAAACATCTTCATAACAATTTCTTGAACTAAATTTATGGCCGTTTTCATCTAAACATAGAAATTTGGGTCTCTCATTCCTCATTTGCTTGTGTTTTTGGAGAGAACCCTGATTATTTTCTGAGGAAATCTTATCCTCTTTGTGCTGATATGCAGTAGAATCTTGTTTATCAATGGTGAAAAAAGTTATTTTGGGGGCGCCTGGGTGGCTCAGTTGGTTAAGCGACTGCCTTCGGCTCAGGGTCATGATCCTGGAGTCCCGGGATCGAGTCCCACATCGGGCTCCCTGCTCAGCGGGGAGTCTGCTTCTCCCTCTGACCCTCTTCCCTCTCGTGCTCTCTATCTCTCATTCTCTCTCTCTCTCTCTCAAATAAATACATAAATAAAAATCTTTAAAAAAAGTTATTTTGGTATATTTCCTGAAGGATGTACTCAAATTTCTTCTTAAAATAATCCAGAATGACAGAGAGTCACTTACCTAGACTGCATTAATTTGGCATCTTATAAAATAGCTTTCCTTCACTCAATTTCTCTTATTTTATTGTTGTTGGAAAATGGTTTCCTGCATTGGGAGATGTTTTAGAAATCAGCTGTAACAAATACATGACCTTATTCACTAAGGAGTGTTGGGAAGGATGTGTGCACGTGATGTGATGCATAAGACACCTCTCGTCTTAGTGTTTGCCCTTCCCCTGAGCAACTGATGTGTCGTCATTGTTTAGATAGCGGGAATCTTTCATCTGTTCTGTTTTGTTGCTTACTTTGGATGCTGGGGCATTCAAAGTGAAATTTATGATTCCCCGTGAAAAGTGTTGTGAATCTGAGGGCATTTGGTGTGGGTACCAATCTTCCCTGTGGCTCCTTTCACTGTTCGACATTTACTTCCTCTTCACTTCAATGTCTAGCTCATTTTCACATTCTTGGAACTTTCACACTTTTATATGCTACCTAAAATCCTCTGATGAATAAGAAAAGCATAGAGAAACAAAATATACCCGGATGGATCACTAGTTATGAAGATACCCGTTCCCTCTTTGTTGAAATTATTTTTATGGTGTATCCTCATTTAAATACCCAGGTGCTTTGAAAACATTAGGCTGTAGAGCATGAGGTCATCTTTTTATGTGATCTTAAGAGAGAACTAAGAAGAAGTCTGGCTAAGAGATCACGGTATCCTATAAATTCAACATGAATGATGACTCAGCAGTTGGGATCAAAAAAAGATGAAAGAAACGCAGCATGAAGCAAACTGAGCCTCAAAATAATACCCAGAATGGATTTATTGGAATAAAAAAGAAATTGGATCTAAGCTCCTTGAATGGGGACACCTGTTGTGATGTGAGCGCCCCTACTGAGTGGGAGCGGAGTGGTAATGTGGTTATTTAACATTTGAACCCTGAGCACTTACTGCAGAGAAGGACCAAGTGCAGAGTAGGGGATAGTCAGGGGCTTTAGGAGCCGCCAGCAAAGGAGAGATTAGGCACTGGTCTAGAGCACTCTTTGTTTACTAAATCAGGAGAGAAAACACCACCACCCCTTTTCAAGATGTTGTATCTTATAATTTAAAAATAAATTTAAATGTTTCATTTCTATATTTTAAAAATGAATTTGATTTCTCAAATTTCTCAATTTGATTGAGAGCTTTCTTTCTCTTGAGAGACTTTTCAAATGCTTGAAAGCATGTAACAATTTATGAAACTATCTTCTTCATATACTAAAGAAACAGAGTTAAATATGTAAACATAATTGCACATACAAACACCATGGTCATTGTACTCAGAAAATTGTTGGCAAATCACAGCTAGAAGAGACCAGCTTTAAGTCGAGAAAGAGAACAGTCATTAAAATTAACTTTCTCTACTATAGTTATGCATGGCTAAATGTTTTGTGTCATTTTTTGAGTATCATACAATCCTTCTGGTATTGTGCAATCCTTTTACTTTGTTGTCTTCCAAGCATGTGACATATAAACTCTTTCACCCATGGCCACGTAACTGACTCCTAGGATTAACGGATATGCTCTGGTCGTCCTCTGTAATGTACTTACAGACACCAGAGCCAGCAGTGTGGGCAGCGCCAGGCCTGCACCTGCCTCACACCCCACGCCCCGACCCACTGTTGGAGTTTCAGATCTGCCCTAAGGCAGGTCTGCACATTTACCCCCAATTCTGACTATGCCACTGTTCACATTATCCCAATGGTGACCTTTTTATTAAAGTAATGAAAATAAACCTGAAAAATAAGAGTGAAAAAATGTTTTCATTTATATGAAAAAATATTTAAATGTTCCATAAATACTTAATAACATTTTTGATTGTTTGGTTAAAAAATTGTACCAGTATGTGCCAATAATTGCACAAGACTTGAAAACCGTTACTGTAATACAGGAGAATCTTGCTCTGCGATTGTCTTGCCAGCATCTTCAAATGTTACCTCTCCGATCAGCCAGCTCACGCCAGGAATGCAGACGGTGCATCGCAGGGTTATCTCAAGTCTCAGGCCCCACACTCCGAAGTAAAGAATCTCCTTGGCCCTACATGGTAAGACTGACAAAATAATGTACATTCATATACTTTACGTTAACAATTTTTAATTTTCTATTTTTAAATTTAAATTATCAACATTTCCCATTTTAGCCATTTCATTTTTACCTACACACAAGTCACAGTTCTTCAAGATAAAAGACCTGCCAACATGTATGATACTTTACCTTTCTATAACCAACAATATCTTTTCAGATTCAACTTGTACACTTTTTGAAATGTATTATTCAAACAAAGTTGTCTAGGTACCTATTTTATTCACATGTAGAAACTGTCCTTCTTGATTAAAATGACAGTATGGAAGTTTTCATGAGCTCAACCAGTAGGAACATTTCTACGACTTGGCATAAATACAGTGGAATCACCCTAATGCGTGTGGAGGTGTTAAAGAATTCAGGAAAACAGCCAGGAGCTGGTTTTCACGACAGCGGGGATGTAAAAACATGAAGCCACTCTGGAAAGCAGTTTGGCAATTTTCTTAAAAACTAAACATGCCACCACCATGTGACCCGGTAGTGTACTCAAAGCAGTTAACCCAGAAGTATGGAAACCTGTTCACACAAAAGTCCACACAGGAATGTTCAGGGCAGCTTTACTCATAATAACCCCAAACTGGAAACAACCTAGATGTCCTTCTGCAGGGCATCCATCCACGGAATTCTACTCAACGATGAAAAGGAAAACCCTAGACACACAGGGAATTTGGATGGATCTCAGGCCCCTACCCTGAGCAAAAAGGCCAGTCTCAAAAGCTTGCATACCCTACTTATCTAATACCCGCAGAATTGCTAGTGTGTAGAATGGAGACCAGATCTGAGGCCTCGAGAGAGGGAGGGAGGGAGGGAAGGAGGGAGGGGTACCTGGAAATGACCACACGGGCATTCTGCAACAGACCTTCTGCATCTTCTATTTAAATCTGTTGCAATTAGTTTTATCAAAAATGTCCCTTAGTTATTCATTTACCTTATCACTAAAGTCCAGAATAATTCCCCGACGTGAAAGATAATTTAGTGCCCTTAATTATTTCTCAGAGAACGGAGAGGTCCTTTTAAACTGAGTTGGGCTTGGAACTTGGTGGATGAATTCTGGAATAAGTATAGAGAGTTTACTTGGTCAGGGAAATGGCACACTTCACAAATGTAAAAACATCTCTTAGTTGAATGACTAATAAAATGAATTGAGAGTAGCCCAGGAATGGGAATTTTCGAGATGGTGAATGACGAAATTTGTGGTGGACAAACGGTTTCGCTGAGGGACTTCCCTAGAGGTAACGCTGTAAATGTAAATTGAAAATAGGCTGCAGTGTCTAGAAAGCTTCTCGGACAACTTCACGGCAACCAACTCCCCAGTGGAAGGGCTTATATTGTGTCAATTACGTCTTCTGTTCTTCCTGGATCAAAAGAGCATTTGTCTGAATATGGCTGGGGGGCTGTAGAATGTAGGATCGTGCAGCCACCAGCCCGATGACGTCTGTGGAGCTGGCAGCTTTGGGGTGCACGCGATCCTGGTCATGCAGTAAATACCCACAGGGGTTGCGGAGCTGAGTCCATCCCATAATGTGGCCCAGTTCCAGGGGGTCAAACTAACTTAGGAAGGTCTAAAGAGGTGGTGTGGCCCTAGCCTGATCTTAGTCAGAAAAACCCTCCAAAGCCCAGTAAATTCTAGGACCCTATCAAGTATTAAAATTAATCCAGGTTTTTTTGTGGAGGAGACACTACAAATGGGTGCCTACGTGATCCTGGATTAAAGCAGACCGTGGGTGTGCCTTGAATCAGATGCAGACCTCGAAGGCCTGACACCTAGTGTGAGCTCTACCGTGAGTCAAATGGAGTATGTTTCTTGGGACAGCACAGTGGGTTGGATGGGTCCCCTGAAAATTCATGTCCAACTGGAAACTGGATACGACCCTCTTTGGAAGAGTCTCTGCAGATGCAGTCAAGCTGGGAGGAGGGTGAATCGGCTTAGGGTGGCCCTGCCCGTGTGACTGGTGTTTTAGGGGCAGATGGCCGCCAGCACGCTCAGGGTGCACAGAGCCGAAGGCCAGGCGGAGACGCACTGTGCGCCCCCAAGGACAGCACATGGCCCGCAGCCTCCGGAGCCCGGCGGCAGAGGGGTTCCCCCGCAAGCCCTGCCAACAGCTTGGCTTCCGACCTCTGGCTTCCGGAGCTGTGAGGACATACACCCTGCTATTTGGGGCAACGTTTTTTTATAGTTACTGGTGAGGCAGCTTTGGAAAAGTCCTACAGAAACAAAGGGATTTTGCAGTTTCGACTCTCGATTCCTTTCTTTTCTTTGTGACGTTGACTCCCTATCGGAGGTAAGATTTCAGAGATGTGGGAAGGTTTTGGACACTGGACACTTTCTCAGCTCTCCAATCGCCCGGTGTGGGCCTCAGGCCCGGCTTCTGGATTTGGGCACGCGCGCTGGGAAGACAGTTCTTCTGATCCTTGGTTCTGTTCCACTTCTGGAGCCCGCCTCCGCATTCCCGCCGGCCAGGGCCCCCCGGGGCTGCGTGCATGCTGAGCGGCTCCACTCCGCGGGGTGGACCCTGGGGCAGCTCCCATCTCCGCGGCAAACAGAAGGACAAGGCAGCAGCGGAGGACAGGGGCTGGGCCGGCGGGGACTCGTCAAGGTCATGGGGAGATTGAATGGGGGGCTGAGGGATTTAAGGTGAGTGGGCTCTCACGGGTTTGGTGCTTCCCCTCATAAACCCGTCCCGCGTCTGCTCTCCCAGTTATGGCCCGAGGTGCGTGGCCAGCGGTGTAACAGGCTGCCCCATTCACACTCAGCTGAGTGCCACCCTGGGCGCTGCTGTAGAATTCCCGCAGAACACGCGTGGGGTAGGTGCACCTGCGCTCTTGTCTCCAACCTTCAGCCAGGCTGCTGTGCTTGCGGTGTTAGCGAAGCCGGTGTGGGAGGGAACCTGGTGGGGACAGGGGCTGGGGGCTGCCTGTGGTCGGGGACGCTGGAAGGGCAGCTGCGGGGCGGTGGGCCGGCTAGGCTGCGGGGCGCATGCATGCTCCCCACACTCCTCCCGGGTGTGCTCCCCGCCTTCTTCCACCCGTGCTCCCCGCGCTCCTCCATCCGTGCTCCCCGCGCTCGTCCACCCGTGCACCCCGCGCTCCTCCATCCGTGCTCCCCGCGCTCCTCCATCCGTGCTCCCCACATTCCTCCCGGGTGTGCTCCCCGCCTTCTTCCACCCGTGCTCCCCGCGCTCGTCCACCCGTGCACCCCGCGCTCCTCCACCCGTGCTCCCCGCGCTCCTCCGCCCGTGCTCCCCGCGCTCCTCCGCCCGTGCTCCCCGCGCTCCTCCGCCCGTGCACCCCGCGCTCCTCCGCCCGTGCTCCCCGTGCTCCTCCGCCGGCACTCTGTGCTCCTCCCTGGGCATGCTGCCCCGCTGGGCTGCACGTGGCCACTGTGCGCCCTGCACTTCCACCTGCAGACCAGCGGGAGCCTCAGGAGGCCGGGACAGTTGCAAACCGGGAAAAGGCCGTGAAGGAGATGGGAAACACTTTTCCAGTGTTAACTGCTTGGATTTGGATTTACTGAAATTTACTAAAATCTTAAAATATTCTGAGAATAGGTCTCTTTCTTTTTGTCTTCTTGTATTGCAATCACATTTTTTAGAGTACTTTATGATGGATTTTTAAAACTCCCCAATTATATATTTACCCAGTAGTCCTTAATTAGAGATTATCACATAATTACATAATTATAGACTTTTAAAATGCATATTATTTACTCTATAGTCCGTGAGGAGCTGTTATGGACTGTCGTGTAATTGTGTAATAGGGGATGTTATAAGGCGTACTATTTATGCAGTAGCTTGAGCCATTACAGTGGGTGGTATCAAGATGTACTTAAAGAATGCTCTGGATCGTTCACCCTTCTGCTGGAGCGGGAGCTGACTGGCTGGGGTCCTGGGTGCTGTGAGCAGTAAGTCGTTTTGGATGGAACCCACCAAAGCAGGGCTGTCCATGTGAATGAAGACAGGGCATGGGTACACATTACCTGTGACAACAGTTTGGATTATAAGTCATACTGTACTAAACAAAATCATTTATTTAAAATATCTGAAAAGAAAACTTGTTGTGTTTTTAAAAGTTAATATATGTGTTGCTTCGACAAAGTGTTAAGGTTAAATGTGGCACCACAGACCATCTCCTTTAGGCTGGTACCTGAAAAAAGCCATCAACACCATAAACCCATTTTTCAAAAGTGAACCCTTACACGTCCCTTTTTAAAATTTTTGTTGAATTTAGGAGAATCAAGTGGTTGACACTTGCTGTCATTGGAAGGTACTTGAAAGAATGTCATTAAATTCAGGAATTCTGCCCATCACACACAAAGATGATCTGGTTCAAGATCATAAGGGTTACATTTTTGTCATTTCTGCAAAAATAGATACACTCTCAGAGGGTAGCCCTCAAAGAAGGGAGGACATATTTGGTAAATTCCTGTAGTTTTGATGAAAGGACTGATAGATTAAAACACTTGTCCTGGTCCTGGTCATCACACTTGCTAGTCGGTTAGTTGGGTGACCACCCAGCCCTGTGGAAGCCCCCTTCCTCTTCTGTGGGACTTCCCTTTGCCGCGTCCATTCACCGACAGCGGGGCGGGGGGCAGGCAAGCATCTATCTCATGGAAACCCTGGCTAGGGAAACATTCGAATGCAAACATGGGAATTAAATTAAATTAAAAACCCGGACTCATTGGCATGGTGTCTCCCAAACAATTTCCAATCTGCTATTTCAGTGATTTTGGGAGGAAGAAAAAAGAACAGTCACACAGACAGAAAAAGAGAAAATCTGCAAATTTCCTTTCATTTTGTTGGGCCTTCAGAACATACAGGAAAAGTCGTCCCAAATTAGAAAATTTTATCTTGCAGTTTCTACGGTTGATCTCCCAAAGGGAGAAGTTTCTCATCGTCTCTGCGTTTGCTTCTTGCAAAGTGTCCCCCCAGTGATCCCCTTCCCGGGCCTTTGGAGGGATTTTTGATGCTGAAATAATGCGTGGGAGACAAAAGCAAAAATAAAATCGCATTCTGAATTGCTAGAGAGCAATTTGCTGAAAGAATGTGACCCTCATGCATGTACACTTCTTAACCATGGGGCTCACCAGAACTTCTGATGTTTAAAGAGACACAATAAAAACAGATTGCAAGAATATCCTTATTTTGTAAAATGAGGAGTGGAAACACATTAAAAATGTCATTCGAGTAATTTACCATGCCTGGTGGAGCCTTCATGGCTTACAGGTGAGGAACAGACGTCTGTGTCAGATAGAAACCAGCCGGCCTCGGGGCTGGACCTGGGAGGGAGGGCGTGCTTAACCTTTCAAGTGCTAATGTATATAAAATAATCTGACCATGAGTCGGAAGTACTTGCAGGCAGCAGCATGGAAAATTAGAAAACAAAACACAAACAAGGATTAGTTAGATTTTGGTTCACCTCAGGACTTCAGAGGGAGCTTCTTCCCTAGTCACCACATTAGGTAAATAAATTGATGTGATTAAAGGAGCAAGGTTTAGGGTTTTCAATTAACATAAATTCACAACAGCTTGTCAGTAACCGCATTTTAGCCAAGGCATCATACCACGCTTATGATTTCAAATAGATCCAAGTGGAAATGATCCATACAATCCACACACTCATTTCTGCTCCATTTTTCACATAGCCCAGAAGTGGGTATCTCTGCAGCCCTATGATGGAGCCACGTGGTGCCAAGTGATGTAACTTCTCCTAACTATCTGGTCGGCAAGCGTGCTTCTTGAGCTCACATTAATTTGTGCCGGAATAAAATTCCGATGGCGAGAGGCATTGCTGTGGATGTGGCTGCCCTGTTGTCCATACTGTTTCACTGTTCCTGCAGAAACCTAAGTCATGTCTCTTCTGGAACAAAACAAAACAAAACAGATGATGGTTTGCATCCATCTTTCTTCTCAAACAGATGTACCCACAGAGTTCTGTATAAAACCTCTTTCTAAGGGATTCTATGGCCCTGGGGGATCTGTTCATCAACTCAAGCACTTATTAAAGAGGGCAGTGAACAAATTGGAGAAAAGAAACATCCTGCTTTATGCTTTCGGGGGTTCATAGTATTAATGACGTTAACATCATTATCTTGTCTTTACGCCATAGAGGCCAACATGCAAAATCATTCTAAATACACAATTCTTCTCAACAACGGTGTCCCAACAAAGACTGAATGTTTGAGCCCCCTCAGAATCCATCTGTTGAAATACTACCCATACGCAGGGTGATGGTAGGAGGTGGGACCTAGGGGGGTGATTAGGTCTTGAGACTGAGCCAACATGAATGGGATCAGTGCCCTTTTGAAGGTCACGGGAGAGCCCAGGCCTCCTCTCTGCCACAGGAGGACACAGCCCAAAGATGGCCTTCTCCAGACACCCACTCTGGAACTTGGACTTCCAGCCTCCAGAGCTGTGAGATATAAACATCTGTTGTTTATGCTGCCCAGGCCGGGGTCTTTTTGTTACTGCAGCCTGAACAGACTAAGATAGAAGTACGACTGGCTAATTAAAATTCATGTGATCCCACAATATTTTGTTTCTCAGGAGCAAAATGTACAAATGAAATTCAGTAACAAACCAAATATATTATTTTTTTAAATTTTATTTTATTATGTTATGTCACCATACAATTCATCATTAGTTTTTGATGTAGTGTTCCATGATTCATTGTTTGTGCATAACACCCAGTGCTCCACGCAGAATGTGCCCTCTTTAGTACCCATCACCAGGCTAACCCATCCCCCACCCCCTCCCCTCTAGAACCTCAGTTTGTTTCTCAGAGTCCATCGTCTCTCATGCTTCGTCTCCCCCTCCGATTCCCCCCCCCTTCATTTTTCCCTTCCTTCTCCTAATGTCCTCCAGGCTATTCTTTAAACAAACCAAATATATTCTTGAAGCTGAATGCCTCCCAATATGATGGACAGCAAAGACAGCCTTCCTGTTGATTATGGTCTTGAGGTCTTACTGTGCACCAGGCGCTTGGAGAAGCCCAAACAATCTAGAGGAATAAAAATACTTTTTCTTTCAAGGAACTCACAGTTTAGGGAAGAGGCAGAAATAAGGGAAGAAAACATTCCAATACAGGGTTGTAAGTATGGGGAGGGGGGTTTATGGGAAAGCAGAGGGGGACTCAGGCAATGGAGCATCTTTGAGTCAGTAAGTTAGTGCGGGTTCATCATCCAGCAAATGGCTAACTGAACATGGGTAACGTCTCCTTAAAATATCTTTGATAAATATTCACTGTGGTTCCATAAAATGTGCCTGTTTTGAGAATGTTACAATTTAAAAGCCTGTAAGCCCCAGTGCCAACAACGTGCTGTCATGTGGAACATACATTTACAAAATGTCAGCAAACTGATTCTGAAATATTTAGGAGAGATGGACAATCCAACAAACTCGTCGTTGGCTACGTGTAGGCGCGTGGGTGGAGCTCCGTGGGGCCAGGCTGACCTGCTTGCTCAGCAGGGAGGGTGCAGTCACGGGCGCTCCTGATGGCGGTCTGGCCACCGCACAGAGCTGTCTGAAATTTAAACCCACCCAGACCCCAAATTAAAATACAAGCTCACCTCCTTGTGAAGGAGGGCTTCCCACAGTCCCTGGGACTAATATTCCTAATAAAGCATCCTTTTAACAAAACTGAAAATCAATAATAGGAGAAGTTTCAAAATTGACACTAGCCTTTTGAGAAACTGGAAATAGATCTTCCTGTCAAAGGCTAACACGGCTCTCCTCTGTCTAGACTGCACCGGGAACAAAATTATCCGATTTTCATTTCCTCAATTTCACTCCACAGTGGTAAAACGTGTGAGTATTGATTCACTCGCTGAAACAGAAAGCAGAAGAGCTCTTCACCCCAGCAGGGTCAGATGGGTTTGTGGGTGTCCAATTATACCTACAGAGAGCATATAAATCTTCCGCAGCCATTATGGGGACACGCCAGTCCAAAAGCATCATTTGAATTCTTTAACCCACCACTCATCCTCATTTTGTTTTATGGGAGGTCATGAATCCTAGAGTTAATATTATCCTGCCTCGCAGACTTTCAAATTTGTATCGGAAATAAGATTTGCTGCATGAGAAAGCTGGTATGCTTCTCTGTTTGCACAAGCAAATCTATAAATATGCATCATGACTGTCTGGCTGTCCACACAAGGTGTGGATGAGCAGGAACTGTAGAGAGGCTTTTATTTCTCGCCCGGGGCCCCCAGGAAGCATCTGACTCACAGGTGATCATTTCCCTCTGGACATAAAATGTTTGCATCTCAGGAAACACATGGAAAGTTTTCAAATTATATCATTAAACTCTAGAGGGTTAATTTCCCACCAGAAAAATAGCGGATTATACCAGAAGAAGCTACTTAATCCTATATATGTAATCAAGATTCCTATTAAAATTATAATTAACTGTCAAGATAGTGGGTTGCATTTTTCAATAACCTTGCCAAGTTCAGGTGAATCACACTAAATGTTCTATTGCTTTCATATTTTTTTTGAAAAGGAATAAAATATTGTATTTTTTTAAAAAATCGAAGAAAGCAAGAACTACCATCAAAATAAGGATATATGATACACTTCTTATCTCAAAATGACCAGTTTCGGGAATGTGACTGTGGCATCTACTTGTCAAAGGAGCAACTTTTTATTTGTCACGTTTCTCTCCCATAAGCACGTGCACGCAGGATCGGGCATCGTGGGCCATTGTGCAACCTGCTTTGTTTGCTTGTGGACATTTTTCCAAGTCAGCAAACGTAGATTTACATCATTCTTTTTAATAGCTGAATAGTATAGATGTCTCTAATTTATTTTAACAGATTTCCTTTGATGGACATTCAGGTCGATTCCAATTTGCTCTAATATAAATAATGTTGTAATGAACATTATTGTGCTTATATCTTTTTTTGACTTATCTACTTCTTTCCATTAAATATATCAGAATCAAATTTGACTCTTAAAGAGAAGCTTATTTCACATTTTGATCATTTCGATGTGTTTTGTCACATCATCCAGAAACCTTCCAGGGTTCATGCCCACGCTGACCCCCATGGGAAAGGTTACTGGATCTTTTTATGTCTCTTCAAGAATGACAAAGGACAAATGAAATTTCAAGGTCATTTTTATTTGTCATTGTTTGATTATTAGTGAAGTAGAACATCTTTTCATTTTTTACTGGCGACTCATCTTTCTTCTAACTTCTCTATCAGTTTGCCTTTCACATACCTTGCAGTTAGAGGGTGGGCTTCTATTTATTAACGCTTCAGCTCTTTGTAGATGTGATTCCTGTGTTGCTGTTTAAACTGAGATCTTTACTGACACCAGATTTATTTTAGTGTGAAAGGTGGTGCAAAGCTCCAGCTCTAATTTTTATAGCATCATTTATTAACCAATATTTTGTTCTGTGATTTGAGATGTGTCTATTTCACCGAATAAATTTCTCCCTGTGCTTAAGCGTGTGTCTGGGCAACTTGTTCTTTCCACCTGGGCACATTATTTTTGTTATCAAAACTTCACAATGGACATGCTCATTCTCTACAGGGGTCCTGATAACTGTAGTGACCCCACAGGGCTGCTTTCTGCGAGGACAGAATGATATAAAAAAATAAAATGGAAGCACAATGCCAGGCACATGGCAGGGGTTTCTCATGGGAAATAATAATTATTTTCCTAGTTATGCAAACATGTTTCTTCTTTCAGATGAATTTTAGAAGGAGTTTTATAAAATTCCTAAATTAATGTATTGTAAATGGGTTGGAATTTTCATTGATACTACATTAAGTATGTTAGTTTATAAAAGGATAATTGATAATTGAAGTCCTTTTGATAGTGAGCCTTCCCCGCCAAATAAAACTATTTTATATATTCAAGATTTATTTTACACACCTCAAAGTTGTGTTGTAGTTTTCCCGAATAAAAATTGGTTTTGGTGGTTTTATTGTGTTTTCCCCGCATGTAATACTGTACATAAGTATTATATAAACACAATTACATACTATATATTTATATGATATTATAAATGGATTTTCTTTATTATCCTTTTATCTGTTTTTATATATCACCAAATTTATTGCATGTGCATTTGTTTTTAAACTATCTAGTAGGTCACTAGACTCGTACTAGACTCATGTATATAAATATGAACATGTCTTCTTTTATGTCTACACGTATGTGTGTAGACGTACATATGACTCCCAACTCTTCATAGATCTTTCCTATATATGTCTCTCTATATGTTCGAAAAAAATTCTGACAGTCTCCTGCTAATCTTACTCTTTCCTCTTCTGTCAACATTTATCCCTTCGTACTTTGATCTTGGAGAATTCATTGGCTTGCACTTCCAGGGGGAAGTGAACAACAGCAGAAGAGGGAAAAGTACTTGATCTGCTCCTGATTAAAGAGAATTCTCACTCTCCTGAGCATACACACTTGGGACTACATCACGCTCATGTTGTCCCCCCTCTCTGGTTCTGTGGCCACCTTACCTCTTCTGCCCCTGCCCACACCAGCTCTCCCTCGCTCGCAGAATTCCAGAGGCCCAGAGTGGTCCCAGGACGGGGTGCCCAGGCTGTTCCTCTCACTACCAAGGAAGAGGGAACGAGGGGTCGAGATGCTGTCTGTTTATAGGCGATTACGCCATAGCTATTTCTGCCTAGAAAGAGATGTCTCAAAGATGGGCTCGTCCCCCCATGGCTATTTCCTTTCAGACATTGATATTGTAACTTCCTTTTGTTCATTTCAGCCCTTTCTGTGGTATGGCCACTTGTTGATATGCAGTGTCTTGCTATGTTTTAGTTAAAGCATATACAGTATTTTTAGTAATGCAACAAAAACAATTTTTGAACTTACAGGGAAAATCATGTGTTTTCACAATGTGGTGGCGTGGCTAAGGAAGCAGAATGTGGATCCGGAGAGTCAGCATTAAAATCCCCGTTTGCCTCTTATTTTAGGACCCTAAAATTGGTATTTAACCACTTATGCTTCACTTTACTTTTTTGATAACATTGTTACTATGAAAATTACCTCATTAAGTTTGTAGTAAGATTTCAGGAGATAATGTGTATACAGTATGTGGCTAAATGAAGTCATAGTGAGCCCTCACTATCACAAGAAGGTATTGTTATAAAGTCTGGGGACTTAGTAGGATGGGCTCCGTTGCCTTCTTCCTTGTTCTTGGATAATGTTCATAATAACTTCTGTAAATAGGACCTCTTACAACCAGATGTTTTATGAGGATTGGAAAACAGAAATGTCAAGGTTGTTTTCTCTAGCAAAAGAAGGAATTTCTGCTAATTAAAGGGGAGCCCCATGGCTTGCGAACCTTCCAGCTTAAACATGAGCCTGAGTGGTCTGGGCTGACGGAAGGTGGACGGCCGGTTCCTGACTCTTTCCTAGAAAATGGTCCAGTATTTAGTGTAACACAGTTTGTATAGAAAGTGTCATATCATCACCACCAAAATGTAAGGGCCTCATTTTTTCAGTGTTCTATTCCCTACAGCTCCTAGAATAGTACCGAACAAATAATTGGTGTCCAACTAATATTTTCTTAGTGTAAGATTTGGGACTTCACGATGTTAATAACGGTGATTTTAAGCTCTAGGGAGAACCACAAAGAAAGGGCGGGTATTTTATTACTTAAAGTTCCTTGAATTTTCTTTATACCAGATAATAACAGCGAGGTGTCCTTCTCTGGAACCAAGGGCAGGTGTCTGTGCCTTGGATTATAAAATTCTCTGGACCGCCGTGTGCACAGCTCTACCCGCGAACCACCCCCGTGTGATCTGGGGGATCAGGGAACTGGCGCGTGAACGCGAAGATCACAAGTTCTGAACTGTGAGCCCCAGTCCTTTGTCTCTAGGCTCCGGTCTCCCAGGCTCCAGCAGACAGACCGTGGCAGGTTCACTCGTCAGCTCGTTAGTAGGAGAAATTCTCACCTCTTCACCGTTCTTGACAACCACGAATCTGACAAAGATCTGATACCCAGAATATCTGGGATATATAAAGGCACTCAAAACTCAAGGGAAAAAAAAAGGTCTTTGAAAATCGGGCCAAAGATCTGCACAGATACTTCAGCAAGGAAAGTACTCAGATGGCAAATAACCACGTGAAAAGATGCTCACCATCTTAGCCATTTGGGAAATACAGGTTAAAATCATACCGAGATACTACTGCATGCTTCCTAGAATAGAAGTACTTTAAAAAACCTGACAGTATCCAAGCACAGTTGATTCTTGCCTTTTTGAACGGCAGAGGACCATGAGGCTGGGGACACACAGCCTCCATAATCAATGGGAATTAAAGTTGCTCAGTGACCTTTACACACGTCTGTCACAACATTAGAAGCTCTCTTACCATTGGTATTAAATGTACAGGAAAATGAAAATAATAGTAAGCCTAAGATTCACTTAATACTGCAGTTTAAAACATGAGAGACAACAAGAGTTAAAACGACTGGCTTCTTTGGTAAAAAGACTTCTCGAGAGTGATACCGACAGCTTTGTCGTGGTCACCTTTCCGTACGAAACACAAAACAGTGCGGGCATCCCTGCTTCGCCCAGGTGAGCATCCCGCTCCCCCCGAGTTAGGATCAGCTTCTGGCACAACATCCACGTGGCACAGTAGCTCCGGGACCGCGTGCGGGTGAGCTCTGCACAGACGTCACTTCTCTGGGACGCATCCTGTCTTGTTGCAACAGGTGACTTCGGGGCCCTGGATTCTTCTGGCTGTGTGTTGGCATATCCTAGCTCAGCTGTTATTTACTAGAACGTCACTTACCTTTCACGGAAATTTCACTTCCAACATTATCACTTTATTACTTCATGTACACTTACCTTTGTTTGCCCAATCTTCCTTTTCAACTATCCGTTTTGGGCAAGTGTCACATGGGAGACACATGCACACCTGGCTATCTGTGCTTGGACTGCAGACAGATGCACACCGACCACCCAGCTATGGATTGTATGGAGGTGGGTGATGGATCCCCGATCACCACACATATCTGTCATTTTTGTCGTGGTTTGCGGACTGATGAGCCAGCAGCGACGTTTGTACTTGCTGTGATCACTCACAATTAACACACCTGGTCACTGAAATCTGAACGGTGTTGTTGGGGGACAGGTGCTACCCGGCTGAAGCCAGTGCTTAAAAAACCCGTGAAGTGAGAGCTCGGGGACCAGCGAGGGTGTGGAGAGTTTGGAGCTCCCAGATGTTGCTGGTTGGGGATGCAGAAGGGTGGTGGTTTCTTACAAAATTAAGCATGTACTTACCACATGGCTCAGTGGTACCGCCTGTAGGCATTTGCCTTAACTGAATGTCCACACAAAACCTGCACAGAAATGTTCATAGCAACTTTATTCCTAATTGCCAAAACTAATTGCCAAATTAGTTGCCAAATACTGAAAACAACCCAATTTCCTTAAGTGGATGAATAGATACACAGTGCAACACAACCTGGGGGGAAAGAACTATCAATGTATAAACCTCAGTGGACGGACTACAGAAACATTATGCTGAATGAAACAACCCGGCTGACATACTACATGATCCTTTTTTATGATATTCTGGAAAAGGCAAAGCTTATGAGACTGAGGACAATTTGAAATAATAACAATAAGTTAACTTGATGGATTGTTAATTTTAAAACGTTAGAATGTCTGCTCTGTTCTTTCAAATGGGTACTTTTGGGGGGAAAAGATTTTGCTAAAAGGAAATATATTTTTATCAGTCTCAGTGTAACCTTGTATATCTCAATTGTAAGCAATTTCAGCATGCAATAATTCACTAATGTACTAATGTATGCACTGAAAATGTATCCATCTGAAATTAGGTTGTAGCTCTAGGTAGAGGGAGAGAAAGGGGAAATTTGTGGGCAGAGGCTCTGAATGAAAGCTGAATCCTGCACTGGAGAGTCAACTGAGGAATTATTGAAGACTACACCTAAAACTAATGATGTACTATATGTTGCCTAATTGAATCTAAAAAAGAAATAAAAGGATGACCAGCAAAACAATGCTGTTTGGGGGACATGCGTGTAGGTAAGAGAATCAAAGCAGCTGACTCTGAGGGGTGGGAAAGCAGGGGAAGGGGCATGGTCAGGATCCTGCTGTTTGTTTTTTCTCTTTTAAGATTTATTTGTTTATTTATTTTAGAGAGAGAGAGCACGCAAGTGGTGGGGAGGGGCAAAGAGAGGAAGAAAGCACCCCAAGCAGACTCCCCGCTGGGCGTGGGCCCGACACGGGGCTCGATCGCACAACCTTGAGGTCACGACCTGAGCCGAAACCGCGAGTAGAATGCTCGACCGACCGAGATACCCAGGCGCCCCAGGATCTTGCTGTGTTTTTAAAACAATCCTTACAGAACTGTTCTACAACGATATACATGCTGATTATCAAAAATAAAATCATTTTAAAATTTAAAAGAACTAAATCCTATGTGGCGTAGGACAAAAACAAATTAAATGTTATTACACCAAAATATGAATAGTGGTTATATTTGAGAAACAAGTGATGGCATACATCTACTTCATTTCTTTTGTTATTTGTATTAATTTGTAAATAATTTGTATAATTTAATGTTTACAAGTACATGTATTTATTTTATCATAAGGAAAAATCACATTTTTTAAAAGTTTTTTGGAATGGGAAGGGTAATCCCACATCTAAAAATGACCCGATGCATTGCTACCATCTTATTTCTTCTTATTACAAATCAAAAATAACAGCATGTGAATCATTAACGTCTTCCTTTGAACAAGTTTTGAGTGGTTGTAGATGACCTTTCCAAATTGGGCAAGGTCCAGCTATCTGTTTGCATATAGATAGGCTGGTTTCTGCATAATCAGTGTGCTTATTTGTATTTTAGTATGTAATTGAAATGTCCTTTAAGTGACTCAGCTAGATATCACTTGAGTATTTAAGCAGAAACCATGGAACTAAATCATAAACCAGTATATAAAAACATCTGTGAAGTATAATCTTAATACAACTAGACTTTTTCTATAAGAATATATTAATTCAATTTAAAGAAAGTAACTTTTTCCACAAGTGCTTTATTTTCAATATCAAATTACCACCAGTTGACTCTAGTTTTGTGATATCACACTCTGGATGAGTGAAACCATATAATTTTTGAAAAGACTTTGTGTTTGTTTGTGCATTAAAAAGTCAAAGGCCCAAGAATTGCATGTCTATAAACTAGATAAACAAAATTTTCACTTGGTAAACTGCCTGCTTGTTTCTAATTTGTTTATAACACAGTATGAGTCAACCTCGACACAAGAAGACTTCAGAAGACATATCTTATATAACCCAAATTATAATGTGCGTTTATTTTGTATCTGCTGTCCACGTACATCAAAGGGCACATTGGCTTTTCCCTAAATTGTTCTGCTTCAACTGTGAAGATGCTTAGAGAAACCACAAATAAAGAGTTCTAATAGTCTGGATGTACACGAGCCATTTTAGAGCAAATCTACTTTCCACCATAAAACGTACCAACGCTCTTGGTGATACCAGGCTCTGAGGACCAGCGTGTGGGCGAGAAGGTCCAGGTGGCTGACCCCCCGGCCTGCTGGATGTCTGGGTGCAGAGGGCCAGAGCCCTGGGGCTGAAGGCCTGTGTGTTGGGAGGACCCCAAGCTGATTGTGGAGTTGGAGAGAGAGAAGTGTCCAGTGAACCTGGAGTGTGCCGACCGCAGGGACGAGCAGGGCTGGCCCCGGGACCCAGGGCCTCTCTCACACTGCAAGGGAATCCGCCGAGGAAGGAGCGGACAATAGATTGGAACCCAAAAGCCAACTTATTTTTTTGTTCACCGTGTTTGTTTATTTACCAAGTTCGCCAAAGTGATCTTCTAAGGATAAAAATAGTTAGGGACCTTAATTTCTCAAGCAGATCTCAAAGGTGATTAGGATTTTCTAGCCCCAAAGTTATCAACTTAGAAAGTTACTGCAACAAGTCTCTAAAAGCTGGATGTTTCATTAAGAAGTGCTCATGTAAGCGTACTCCCTCCATGGTGCAGAAGGGAGTGCGGGGTACCATGGGAGGTGTGTCTGTCCTGACGTCCACGAGGTTCTGCACAAATCCCCCCACCCTCCAGGGCGTGGGAGGCCTGAGGAACATGTGCCTCTCCGACCTCGTCCATCACAGACAGCTGGCTGTTTGGACGCTTGGGTGGACAGCCCCCAGGCAGAGGAATGAGGATAAAGACCTGAATGAATAGAAGAGATGGGCCGTGCCCCCCACCCATGGTGCGGCCTGTGTGCAGCTGTGTTGGTTTGGCTTTCCCAGCTGCAGCAAGACTGGTCCCCATGTCCCCAGGAGGCTAGAAGAGAGTGTTGTAAGGGGTAAGCATTCCCCTGCCGCCCTCCCCCCCGCAGCGCAGGGATGGCTGGGCCCCACGAGGATTACATCCCGAGTGCATCGCTAGCAGGGCCAGTCCTGTCTTCTGGCCAGAGCAAAGGAGAGTGATCCAGAGGCAAACCTTTGTAAGGGAGAGAAAGAAAGCAACATTTGTGAGTATTTTGCCACGTACTAGACACCACGCCTGCCTGCCCTTTGAAGATGTACTGATTATTTCTATTTTTGCAAGTTAAACTAAACTTTATAGTTGTTAAGAAACTGAGCCCAGGTTGCACACCCACATGTACGCTGTTAAGGATCTCCCAAGATGTCCCACGCAGTGCTGTGTGAGAGCCGGGGAGCTTGCCTGCATCATGGTGGGGCGGCCGAGTAGGGAAGCTGCACTTGCCCAAGTCCAGAGCAAGGATGCTGGCTTTGTCATGGGGCATCGTCCAAACCTGAGTGTTTGGGCGGGGTCACCCCTCTCCTGCTGACGCCCAGCACCGTGCTCCACCTGCTTTCCTCCTGGTGTCATCCTGTGTGGACCTGGGTACTCAGCTATCTCCTCTGCTGAGTACTCTGCACATAAGTCGGGGAGGGCTCCCACTCCTGGTTGGAGGGTCCCCCTGGCTTATGTTAACATTTCACTGTGAAGTAATGACACAGCCCCGTTAGCTGCAGAGATGCTGAGTATCGTCTGCTGGCAGTCCGAACGCTTCATACGGCTGGGTGGGTGGGTCTCAGCGTCTCGGGCGCTGTGGGTGAGGCTGGTGAGGCTGCCCGGGGACAAAGACCTGGTTTCTTGGGTCTCCGAGACCCGAGACACTGCACGACCTCCAAGGACACCGCAACCCTTCTGCTCATCTCAAGTCTGTGCAACGTAGAGCTAAGAAAGGGCTTGGTGGCCAAACCCACGAGAAAGTGGCAGGGCTGGGGGCCGAGGCAAGTCTGAGCTACACGTCAGGCACACCAGTGACGGGGGATCCGCACACGTGCTCCCACCCTGAGCACCTCCTGTTCCTGGATATGGGTTCCTCTGCTGTCTCCTCCCAGCCCTTAGAGACCTCTGGTCACGTCTCTGGGTCAAAGCACTTCAGGTCCTCAATTCCTGCCTTTCTGTTTTGCTTCGGGGCCTCCTCCAAAGACACGGGGGCCTGCCAGCCCAAGTGCAGGGCGTCAGAACCCCCAGAAGTGACCCTCAACCCGCAGGGGCGGGAACAGGTGGCCAGAGGCTCCAGCGCCTGTCCTTCGGTCGACGGTGGTCCCTGCTCGTGCAGCAGACCTGAGCCCGGTTTTCTGTGGCAAGTCCTCGGTAAATCACCCACGGTGACCTCCCCGCCTTCTTCTCTTTCCTCTGCCCCCCTCACCTCTGCCTCCTGGGAGCACCCCTAGCAAGCTGTCTTCACCAAGCTCCTTTCTCGGGCTCCATCTTTGGGGGAACGCAGGTAAAAGCCAGGCAGATGTTTGCCTCCTCACACACCCCCTTCTCCGGGGAATCGCGGAAGGCACCCTCTGCCGCTACTTGTCTCAGGGTGATTGGAGCTCAAACCTACAGGTGCCTCACCCACAGCTCCCGCCTTCTCCCTCTTTCTCTTCTCTTCTTTGCCAGGAATTTCACATCCACAGCAACATGGGCAGGAAACAGAGGGGGCATCGGGTTCTGGAGATAGCTGGTATCCTTGGAACGCACCCCCCTTCCTACTAAAGGATTGTCCTTGGAAGGGTCTGCGTGGCCGGGAACTGACTTCCTGCAGGGAAGTGGGTCTGTGTGATCAGGCTCACCAGGCAGTGCGAGCAAAAACCATGCACACTGGTTTTGGGGTCAAGGCTTCCAAGACTAGGTTTGCCCTTTTGCCCTCTTTCCCCCTGACTAGGTCCAATGAGGCCCACAAACCTGGGCTGGCAGCACACAGGGGAGCAGCCGCGGTATTTGAATGAATTAAAGCAGAGCTATCTCTTTTTGTTAGATGAATGAAAAAATAAGTTTTGATTGTGCTTGAAACTATAGGTATTTTTGGACTGTTTATAGAGCAACACGCATTCCCTAAACAGGTGGTTAAGCCAAAGCCCAGCTTTGTGGGGATGCCACAGGCAGGGAGTAAGGAGATAAAATGCATCCACAAAGGAAAGCCTCGGATGCTGTGGAGAATCAGGACACGCAGCCTGTGGGCCGCCGTGGGCAGGGGGCTGAGGTCCCTGTCTGAGCCTCACTGTTAGCCCCGTTCCCACCTGCATGTAGATTCCACAAGGTTTTCTCTGAGTAGATCCCATTTTTATAGGACTTATCAGTGGATTTCTTTTCCTTAAAGCCAGAGGGTTCCTTATCAGCAGCTGACAAATCAGCCCTGGGCTGACCTGCAGGTTCCTATACCTCCGGCTGCCTCTTCCCAGGTGCCTGTGATCAGACGGCTGTGGACATGATCATGGTACAGACTGTGCAAACACCTGTCCCTCCACAGATTCCTTGCCCGGAAGAACTGAGCTGCCTTCCAATACCGTGTGTCTCGGAGTCCATTCAGAGCCCCTCCTCTCTCCTTTTCTCAGGGATCTGCCCATGTCTGCACATACCTTCCATTGGTCAGGTTCTCCAAAAAATAGAGCCAAAGGGATGGTTGGATGGATGGACGGATGGACGGATGGACGGATGGACGGATGGACGGATGGACGGAGCTACAGATATCGACGGTATAAAGAGAGAGATTTTAAGGAATTAACACATAGGCTTATAGACAAGTTCAAGATACACAGGGTAGACCAGTAGGATGAAGGTGCAGGGCAGAGGAGGTGTTGCAAATGGAGCTAGAAGGCCGTCTGGAGGCAAAATCTCCCATATTCTTGGGCAAAGTCTGTCTTACATGTAAAGACTTTGACTGATTGGATGAAGCCCACCACACTATGGAGAATAATTAGTTTTACTCAGAGTTTGCTGATTTAAATGTTAATCTCACCTAAAAAGCATCTTCACAGTGACATCTAGACAGGTGTTTAAACAAACTTCTGGGCACCATAGCTAAGTTGACACACAAGTCACCATCACACATGCTCCCTTCCATTTACTTAGACCAGCCCATCATTCAACCTGGTTCAACTCTATCTGCCATCTGTTCTCCAACTTGAAATCAAAAGATCTTTCTAAGTGTTCATTGATCTTATCTGCACTATGTTTAAAAGCTTTCCCTTTTTAGGACAAACCAAATTCCTTGACCTGACATACGCAGCCCTCATGATCTGCACACTAGCGTTCGTATCTTGGGTCTTGGATGCTGCCAGCCGTGCTCAGCCTGAAGTTCCACGGTGGGTCTCACCTTTCTCTGGGGCTCCCAGAGCCCACTTCATCGCGTGGGTTCCCTTTACTTTGCGTGCTTACAGCCAGTGCAGCCCCCACCTGTCCAGGAACACACATGTCAGTCCGTGTGTGTGTTCATGCACTCGTGTGTGAAGACTTTGTTGGCCAGCTCTGGCATCTTTTCTAGAATTCAGACTGGCCCCACTTCTGGCTGGAGGCCTTCCTTGTTCTACAGGGTACAGAGAGCCCGCAAACTCATGCCCATCAAACATACACCACATCACATGTATCTTTTTACCTGCTTGCTTCTGCACAGGCTTGCAGAGCACGATTTGCTATTTATCATTCTCACCACATCCCAAGCATGACCTGAGGCACATAGTAGACAGTCAGTAAAGACGC
This sequence comes from Zalophus californianus, assembly GCF_009762305.2. Classification (NCBI taxonomy): domain Eukaryota; kingdom Metazoa; phylum Chordata; class Mammalia; order Carnivora; family Otariidae; genus Zalophus; species Zalophus californianus. The sequence goes on along the minus strand of NC_045608.1, from coordinate 92,589,972 downwards.
CTGAGTACTGGATGAATCAAGCAGAGGTGTCTTAGAGTCATCACAAGAGAATCTGGTGTTCTTGGACTAGCACATTACAAGGATGCTTCCCATTAAATCCCTATTGATGTAAATAGCAACCAAACATATGCCAGTAAATCAAATGGGGTGGCTTTCAGATCATCAATTTTGGGGGGAATGTAATAGACCTGGCCTTTCCAGCTGAAATAGAAGTTTAATAGAACATTTGTTTCCTGAGGGCCCTGTAATAAAGCACCCCAACCGAGGTGCCTTACAAAAACAGGAATGCAGGCTCCCAGGGTCCTGAGCTAGAAGTGGGACATCAGCATGTGGCAGGGCCACGCTCCCTCCAAAGGCTGTAGATCCTTCCTGCTCCTCCTGGCGTCCGGTGTTGGCAGCAATCTGCGGTGTCCCTTGGGTGGTGAACAGCATACCACGGTCTCCATCTTTGTGCTCTCATGTCCCTTGGCTCGCCTCCTCTGTCTCTCTGTGCCCAAGTCCCTCTCCTTCCTCCTGTGAGGACAGCAGGTACTGGATCATGGCCCACCTTACTCCAGTGGGACCCCACCCCAACTTGAAGCCATCTGCAAAGACACTGTTTCCAAATAAGGCAGCATTCACAGGCATCAGGGGTTATGAAGTCAACACATCCTTTTGGGGGGACAGAGTTCACCACCAACAGACATTAATACAAACAGATGGGTCTTTCTGACCCTAAGTAATTGGTGCCCTTTTCACCCTGGAGACAGGGATACAGAGCAGTTTGGATGCTGCCTTGAAATGCTGTACCCTGGAGCGTGGAGTGATGTGCAGGGCCCCCTGGAAGGCTCCTCGGAGGAAGCAGCAGGTCCTCGCTCCACCCTGTCACCTCCGGCCAACCCCCCTGCAGTGCACCCTGCCATCGCTGCCGCCCCACCCTGCCACCTCCCCAACCAACAGCACCTGGATTATTTTATCAATATTTGTGGCACCATATTTCTAGCCATTAAAAATGTTAACAACTTTCAGAAGCCGTTTAAGTCCTTGCTGCCTTCAGATAATATACTTCGCGGCGGCAAAGCACCCAACAAATTTCCTGCAACATTAGCTGCATTTAAAAGTATAATCTTATGCAGCTTTTTCTTGCTCAACACATTTCAGAATAATGGGGGAACGCATCTATTTACAATGGAGGAAATAATACACAGTATTTAACACTCCTTACGATGCTTATAATTAATTACTCTAGGTACAAACCTGAAGGCAGGGTGAGGGCCTGGAGCCGATCCCCAGAAGTGGGGAGCCCCTGAGCCCAGGGGGCCGCAACCAAGCTGCACGTTCCCAGAGGCTGGGGTTTGTCTAATAAGTGGATGCAAGGCACACGGATGTTTTTAAACATAATTACTCTATGCAGAATGAAAAAGCTTAGCCCTTGTGACTAGCGCACACCGAGCGCCATCAGCAATAGGTTTCCTTATAAGGTTGGTCTCTGTGCTGTGGAGCAGAACGGGCGGCTGCGGCCCATGTTTTGTGTCTGGGGCTTTCAGTCTAGTGCAAACGAAAATATATAATTCCAGGCCACTCTTCTAATACATCACAGTGATTTTCGGCACTTTAGCTGTTTTTCTCTCTACTTTTCTTACAAAATCAAGCGTCATTACAGTGGGTCTAAAGTGCACGTTAGTGCTTGCAATCTACCCATGCTTTTCTTTAATATTTCATCATTAAATAGCAAAATAACCTGATATGATCCTAATTTAGTGCCAATTACACTTCATTGATCAAAGTGACCTTTTCATACTGGAGCACAGAAATCAATCCCGCTGTACGGCAAATGTCAGGGGAGGAGAACAACATATAATCTGTGACAATCAAAACATTACTTACAAATGAAATCACCAATGACCCGCACGCCAAGGCAATTTCTGCATGATGGGTGCTGTTTGTATTTGCAGCTCTTGTTGGGGATTTTTTTGTTCCCTACTGTCTGCCCCCAGACACAGTGGTGGTATTTCTCTGTCCCAATGATGATGGAGGCAAGTGGTTGAATCCCAACGCTTGGGTCAAAGGAGAACCCCAGAAAGCATTCGAGGTTCCTGACTTGTTCCTGAAACACAAAAGAAGGGCCCTTGCAGATCCCTTCCAGGGCCACTTCCTTGAGTCCTATTTGCAGCCCTGCATGGATGAACCCTCCAGGGCAAAGCGTTGTTGTGGGACGGGTGTTTGGGGGGGCAGTGTCACTGTGCAGTTTTCAGCATGAAGCCTCAGAATTCCCCTAGGACTGGGATACGTAAATCCAGTTTGATCCAATCAATACATCCCACCAGGAAAGATTCCAGTGGGCAGGACTCGATGGTCTCTGTTTCCCAGGACATGCACCTGGCTCCTTGGGACAGGTAGGCCCCCGGAGGGGATGCCGGTGCTTTGGGGCGCAACCTCCCTGCACCTGCTGTTTGTAACTGGAAAAGCAGCGCACACTATGGGTGGGCAGGTCTGGGAGGCCTGGTGCCCACATTCGCCCCCACGACTGTTTGTGTGATTCTGGGCAAGTCTCTGAACTCCACTGGCTCTCATTCCCTCATCAGTTAAATTGAGAAAGTAGTGAGCGTCTCATGGAGCGAAATGATTTCACGGCATTTCAAGGGAGCGAAATGATTCACTGTCAGCAAAGCTTTTAAAACACTGCCTAGTGCATAATAAGACCTTAATAAATATTAACTATTATTATAGCAGATACACAGGGAGGCGGATGAGTGTCCTTGCATTAAGAAATAAGTGATCACCGAATTTATACTTAACTTTAAAAAATCTATCCTGGGCTTACTCTTCTGTGCCTTAAAACGTTGGGCTGGGTTCGGTGTGCATGCCTATAACACATCTTTGACTGTTGGATTGCAATCTTGGAAAGTCGTTTGGCAAACGTGGCAGACATTTCTTTCCAACTAAAGACAGACCGCTCCTTGCTTTTCCCCCAAATGTCCCCAAATCACAAACATGGTCAAAATATCCAGAATGTACGCAGTACTCCCTGTGGCCTGAACTGACAGATGTCCCTCCTGATGTCTGAATTCCATGGCGAGCACAATTTAAGACATAAAATGTGGCTGCGTGCCCCCCACCTCGGGTCAGGACCCGGAACCTGGGAGTGGCTGCCAAAGGGGAGAAGCGCAGGAATCTGAAACTGTTAAACTAATGTCCTGTGGTCCAGAGCCACATCCTGCTAACCCAAACCGTTACCGTGGGCGCAAGTTGAGCTGGTCTGACTCTGCTGGGACGTCTGGTGCTGGCGGGAAGAACAGTGACCGAAGATGTCTATTCCGCGCTGGGGGAGCGTCCTGTTCTATCTCACCCAGTCCTGCTAAAGCCACAGTCTGCACCTGCCGGGTCCCCTGCAGCCCCCACTACTCCCCACCAGCGACTCACTCGCATCCAGGCTACAGTCCCAGGTCCCTCCTGTGCTGACGGAGCTGGTTCTGGTCCACAGCTCCAGAGGAGGGACATCCCGGGGACCTGCAGGGTCCCCACTGCGCCAGCACCCACAGAGGCGCTCAGTGACATCCCGGCACTGGTTAAGAGCCAGATCCGATTCATTTCACGCTGAGGCAGAATGAGTTTCCAGTTTAATTTAGAAGAACTGTGTGGGCGGATTGTTGAGGTGACTTCCTTTTTTTTTTAAACTTGTTTTCCAATGCAATTTGCAGCTTAACAGCCACACTATAAATGACATGATTAAGTTTTATATATTTCTGTATATTTGATGTATTTACCCAAATGCAGCTGTCGTTTTGTATATGGTTTCAGATGTTTAGAGCTGAATCAATTGTTTGTGGTAATCACACTTTCCAGGGGAAGCTTGATGTTTTCTTTCTTTCTTCTTCTTCTTCTTTTTTAATAAATGCTCTAACCTGAAACACCCAAAAAATACATTGAAGATTTATATGTGAGCTTCAACAAAACTGGTTTTTACTCTCACAGAAAATATAAGTATCATAAAAAAAAAATCATCTCCAGGAAATTCTCTCTTCCTAATCTATCACTTTCAAGTTCTCTGTCACATTCAGCATCAGTCCCTCCAGGACAAGTCCAGCCACTCTCTCCGTCATGGCGTCTGGGCTTTGGGGCCACTTGGAGGAGGCGTGTTTGCAGGACGCTGAGGGCCTGTACTTGCGGGTCTGAGAAATGCATTGTCATGTTCCATTTTGTGTTCGGCTACAGTTTAAAAAAAATCATTCTGATTAAAAAAAAATTCCTGTTAAGATTGTGTTTATATACACAAAAACTTGTAGTACATTCCTTATGATATGACTATAATTAACTTTGTAGTAAAACATGCAGAGGAAGAGAAAAACATTTAATTACCCAAAAGGTTCATCTCTACAAGCCAACCATTTGGCCATTGAGATTCTGATTTTGTCAAATAAGTGTCTGATTTGTTTACTTCTATTCAGATGTTTTGTTGTGTGTAAAAAACATTACTGATTTTTATGAGATCGATCATATTTAGTGTGGCCAATGTTATATTTTCTTGTGCTTGCTGACATTCCACTGTGAATGGTCATGTTTGAAATTTTAAGGAGTGGGCTAGGAGCAAATGTAATGACTTATTTGGCTAAGAAGAATTACAGGATAGAAATGCTGCACATTTATAAAGATATTTCTTATATTTTTTTTAAAAAAAGCAATGAACGCAGAGGTAATTTTAGAAGAAATGAGGTAGGATTAAGGGGGAAAATAATTGGGAAAAAGCAATAACTGATATTATAAGTAGCTTGAAATCTTTGCAGATGTGAGATTCATTATAGTTCCTATTTTTAAAATTCCAAATTTCTCCACACATAATTACAAAGAGTCTCAATATATGTTCTTTTGAAATGAAATAACACCTAGCCTACTTTGACATTTTTTTTCTTTAGTGGGGATTTTTTATTTTCTTTTTCTTCTCTTAAGCATGGCAAATTAGTCAATTCTACTAAACCATCCAATAAGAAGCCCGTGCCTTTTTTATATTATGCTTATCATTCCACTAGATGAATTGAATAAGGTGTTTTGAAATCCTTACAGATTTGTATATATAACCTGATAGTTTTTAGCAGTACTATTTTTCTCTAAAGTGAGCTGTTTGTTGTCTTGCTTTAAATGCATTTACTTCATATCAATAAAATACTGAGGGGGAAATATTTGTCTCAGGTTATATTTATTCTGTGCATGTGTGCTTTCCAAGATGATCAGAAAACCTTCCTAAATTTAATTCCCACACACTATGTCAAACTAATCATTGTACAAGTAATAAATCATGCCCTATTAAAGAAACCAAATTTTCTGGACCTTAAGATTGGAAAATTATTAACCTAATTCTTTACAAATTGCACAGAAGATAATATCTGATAATCCATTAAGCACAACTTAATCAATGTCTTCCATCATAATGCAAAATGTACTGATAAGCATTCAAGCTCTGTTGATTAAAAGGGTATAATGTAATAGTGTCTCTAAAATTCGGATTGCTGGAAATGAATATCTTGCTAATGGAACAAGCCAGTAAATTAGATTTTCCTTACCCGTTTTTAAATATATTTATGCTATGATAAAACAAGAGGTAGCAAAACACCTAAGAAAACATGATTAGTATCAGGTTCACAACAGTATTTAAGGAAAATGATTTTATATACCCGTGATTCTAGGAAGGTGGTTGGTTTAAAATCACAGTGCACCCAGTCCAAACTTTGTGTTTCTTTAGACTACCTCTGAAATGAATTTACTGCAGGTATAAACATATCTGCATGAGCCAGAAGCTTCTCCATAGCCTAAAATAGACTGAATAATGTGGTACCAAATCCAGTGATTTTAGCAATGTTTCATGACCTTGTGTTTGCTGGGTTAGTCCAAATTGTTTTAAAATGACATATTACAACATGTAATTTTATTTCAAATTAACAGCGTTTTTTTTTCTGTACGATACTTGATTTTTGTATAGTTGATGTGATAAGATACATTAATTTTCAAGTGCAAAATACTCTGTCCTGATTTCTGTAGCATTTAGTTCACAGTGTATCCCAAGTAATTCGTCAGTTTAGATTTAGCTATCTGAACCCAAATATGTATGCTTACCTATGTGTATGACTCTACACAGTATACATCTTTATGAAATTGCATGACTTATACAGAGCGTAGTGATGTCCAAATTATTTACACGGACCCTGATGGCTCAGAATTTGGTTTTGAGAGGAGGCAGTCATTGACATATTCCCAAACACGGGAAAAAAACAGCGTGTAGATCTTGGCACATATACATGTGTACATAATTGCTATTTCAAGTGAATATGAGTTTGCTAGCCCACTTCCTTCCCTCCATTAAAAGTTTTCTTTATTTATATAAACACGAAAATTTTGCAATTATAGTACACCATTGGTCACGATTTTGCAAATGCAATTTTCTTTCGAATAATAAAGCACCAGCACATTAAAAAAAAAAAAACAGTGTACGTCCATAACGGTTAAGGTTTTTGTACAGAAGGACACTAAAATCAGGTGAACGAGTGCCTGGCAGGGGGCTGGCAATGGCCCCAGTGCCGTGGGAGACGCGGGGAGTGTTAATAATGTGAAATGAAGCGATTTGCCCTCTTTAGAAGAACGGATGGTATCTAAATAGTCTTCCTTTTCAGTTATAAAAAGGTCTTCCAATCTGAACAGACAAAGCTATTTCAGTAGTTCTATTTGTTTAAGAAAATAGGTCTAAATTGATGAAACTAATCATTTTATACTAAGTGCTCTTTTTAAAGACAATTGCTGATTGCGTGCCCCTTTTGTAGCTGTAGCGAGCCTGAGATGGTACAAAATAACCATCTTGCCAGTTGTCACAACTATTTGCTCATTCTTTAATTAAACATAATATAGAAAACAGTATAATTCACATCTAATTAGAAATCAACTCCGTTAGACGGTGAACTCTTCACAGAACCGATGTCCAGGATCACGTTGGGTGATGATAATGTCTGCCAAGGTTACTTATATTCTTAGCTTGCCTCGAATTCATATCTGAAATCACTGCACCTATTTCTTGATTTTTTTTAAAAGAAATTCTTTTGAGCTGCCTCACATTCCTTTACGAGCGGTAATGATGATGATGTTCGTGGAGGAGACTGCTCTATCCAGGCTGATTTCATTAAAGTGTGTCTGATCAGGACTGTGAATCTCCTTTTGTACTAGAATTAAAACAAGTTTTTCCACTCAATAAAACAGATAATGAATACAAAAATACGCTGAAATCACAATGAATTAGCACTTCTCACCTTCAGCAAATCACCAAGAAGGTTTTTAAAGGATTTGCAAGCATATTAATTTGATATTTATTTGCCAAGTCATTTTATATAGTGAATCTTTCACAGCCGAAGCATTTGAACAACCATCTTGGAGGGATACATCCCTGCTCATCTCACAGTCTTGGGACGTAGGCAGTGGTCACCCATCTTCAAGACGCAGAAAAAGAAGCAGAGAAAAAAACGTCTTCTGATGCCGACCCGGAAGCAGAGAAGCTCTGACCTTCACTTTACTCAGTGAGGTTTCACTGAGCCCCTAACCCATGCAGATGCTCTAGGTTCCAGGGCCTGAAGGCCCAACAGTGGTCTCCCAAGGAGCGTCCACTTTGACAACGACAGGGACCAAGAGATGGATGGCCAGGCCACCTCTTGTAAGGCTGCAGTGGGCATGTGCCACTGGAGCAGAGGGGGTGGGGTGAGGGACGCCATGGTCGGGGAAGGCCTTTTGGAGGACGCTCAGTTTAATTGAGATTTGTAGGACATGCAGGAGGAGAGAGTGCTTTGGGAGGGAGGTGGATAGGGAAGGAGGAGCCCTGTGTGCGAGGGGCAGGGAGGGCAGACAGAGTGTCCACACCCATGCCAGGCAGTGGGCTTCCTTAGTAATTGCCGCTTAATGCTGGGTTTGTCTCTGCCATCCTGTTATTCACGTGTCGCCACTGGATATCTGGCAACCATGGGGAAGAGTGCATTAAGCAGAGCACAAATACAGATTTTGGAACAATGAAGTTAGGGACATTAGCTCAGACCTGCTTTCTGCAGCAGAAGGCAGTTTGGTCTAGATGTAGGGGATTGGTACCCGAGCCCCATAAGTGGAGTAGCCAGGTTGACAGTCTGAAGGATGCCCGAGCCTGTTGTTACCGGGTAGTCCTTCAGCTGTGACCTGTGAGAGGAGAGCCTTCCATGCCTTGCCCCCTGCAGCCCTCCTTCACTCTTTGGGTTCCCTACCCACCACGTTTTGGTGTCTTTTGTTTTTCAAATTCCTCATGCTGGTTGCTACAAATCCAAAATCCTTGTTTCGGAATAATGGACTCCAAAGGAGAAAGTAACTATCTAAACCCAAACATTTCGTTAACTGTGCCACTGATTTGCATTTACCAACCTCATCTACCTTTTCCAACAGTTCAAAGGTGAGGCTTTGGGGAGCACCAAGGTGAAGGAGAATGGCCACGTGGTCTGTCCCAGGATCTCCTTTACAAGGGAGACTTATGGAGACTGGGCCCTACCCCATCCCCACAGCCTGGGAGGGAGGCGTGGGCTCCCAGGCTGGGAGGCACCCATGAGGACACAGCTTCCGAGACGCCCGCAGGTAGCGGGGGCAGGAGGGGGCACAGCTGCTCTGAGCAGAGTAACCCTGGGGGAGGGCAACTGCCCGTGGGGCAGCGAGGCCGCTCGTTTGTCCAGACTCTTCATCCGCCGAGCGTATCAAGGGGACGGCATGTGTCCTCCAGGGAGCACATACATGGAAGCCTGCCCACAGACAGGCACACTTGTGGGCGGTCGGGGAGATGGACCCCGCTCAAGTGTGGAGAGCCACTTAGGGGTCTATTCACAACCACCCCAAGTGTCAACACGTTTTGCAAGAGGACAATTAGGAATGCAAATGTCAAGTTATCTCTGGCTTGGGTTCCAGAAATAGACAAAACAGCGCCATGTTTCCGTGGGGCCATGCCCCTGAGGAGACACCCCGACTTGGAGAACTTTGTTTGGATGCCTTGGTAAAGATAGTGGAACTAATCCCCACTTGAATGGGTGATTGTTTATTTCTGCTTAGCGTGAATCGGAGTTAATTGTTCTGAATAGCCCTTCATGGTGGCTCTGCGTTCGGGGGCCATCTGGTGCCGACGTCCTGAGTTCCCCACTTGTGGCTTTTAATGTATGCTTCCACCCTTGCCCGGGGAGGCTGGTCCTCTGACTCAGCCGCCGGGGACCGACAGGGCTCACGTCTGAAGATCCCCCGCAAAGGTGAGCTGGCACGGAGAAGCTTTGTTCCTCAAATTAGAAATACTGATTCCCGCCCTCGGCCATATGCTTCCATGAAGAGAAACAGCAGCACGTTTCTTGATAAACGTGAAAGCAACTCTGGGACGGGAACTGAAAGGGCTCACTCTCAGGAATAAATCAAGGAAGTGGGGGGCTTGGAGAGGTCGGTGTTTGAAGGTAAATCATTATGGGGATGGTAAAGTTTATAAAATTCTCTGTAGTGTTTTTGTTAAATAATTTGATTGTATCAGGGTTTTTTTCTGAAAGGAATACAGATACTGAATTTTAAAATATAAACTCACTGGACACGCGTACGTGTTGACATGACCTGTAGACGCTGCCGCCGCTCCTACCGCGGCCCGTGGAGCTGTCCTGGGAGGAGGGTCTGAGGAGCACGGCGGTTTCCTGGTGCTGGAGGGCCTGGGGGGGAAGCCACCACAACTTTGCAGATTCGGTGAGGGGGCTCTGTGCGGGTGGCAGGACCTTTGTGAGGAAGAGCTCCAAAAAGGCCCCTGAAACAGGAGGGTTGAGTTTCCCACTCAGCTACAGACGCAGAACGACCCGTTGCAGTGTTTCGAGGAGACCGTGGACTCAGGAACCCGATGACCCGCGGCAGCTGGGCAGAGGCCCCGCCAAGCTCCGCGCTCTCCCCACACTGTCCACCCGCCTACGCTCGGGGCTCCATCCTGTGAGACGCCCCATGTCAGACCCCGGTGGCAAGCCCAGGCTATCCCCTGTGCTTCTGACTGGCTGCGAATTGGGGTCCCCACGGCCCCCCCTTGGGTTCTATTATTTTGCAAGAGCAACTCCCAAAACTCAGAGAAGCGGTCACTTATCTTTGCCAGTATATGAGAAAGGATGCCATGGAGGATACAGATGAACAGCCAGACAAAGGGGCACAAAGAGCGAGGCTCTTGAGAAGACCTTCTCCCCACCTGCCAGGTGCTCACCAGCCCCGAAGCCCGCCGAACCCCTCCTCTGGGGCGTCATGGGGGCTACAATACGCAGGCGTGCCTGATTAGGTCACTGGCCTTTGGGGATCGATGCAGATTCCAGTCCCTTCCCTTCTCAGGCCCGCGCGCCTCGCCACCAGCCCTGTCCTCAGCGGCTCCCAAAGTCACTTCATTCACAGAAACCCAGGTGTGGCTGACAGGAGCTTGTTGGGAATGTCAGGACACCCTTATTGCTCTCATCACTTCGGGAATTCTGGGGATTCTGGTGCTCATGCCAGGAATGGGGACAAGAACAAGCATATGTTTCTATATAAATCCCGGTGTCACACCCACCTGCAGCCCCTCCCCTTCAGGAGGTCAGGAGGCGGCGAGGCACGGTCGCCCACGGGGGTCTGCCAGGAGGCAGCCTGCCGTCTGCCGGGTGGGGGGGTGGCCTCGGGAAGGCGCCCACAGCACAGCCAGGGATGCGGGATGCGTGTGGGACACAGCCCGACTCCTGCGCCCAGCCGCCTGCAAGATAGAGGCCGCAGAATTCCCCGTGGTGGGGTCACGCGGACGGTCAGGGCTAGAGCTGGCTCTCCGGGTTCCCTGGCCCTGCACGGGGTGCCCGCTCCCGGGCAGCTGCTCCATCCTCCTAGCGCTCTGGCACACTCAGAGACAGTCGCAAATGGACCGACCGGCTGGAATCCCTCACCCTCTTTATGGCCAAATGCACTCATCATGGCTGTCTTCCTCCTTCCATCTCCCGGGCCCTTCCCGACCCTCACTGCTGGTGGACTTGCGATCCCCGAGGACAGTCTGCAAGGGTTCTCCATAGCTTAGGGGGATTCAGTTCGCTTTATTTTACACTTCCCTGTTGAGGCAATTTTATCACACCTGTGCATTGTCAGGTATACAAAACACATAGCCAGGGCAGCCCAAACAATGGACAGTTGTTTCTCGGAGACCTGGAGCTGAAGTCCAAGATCATGGCACCTGCAGATTGGGTCCCTGGTGAGAACTCGCCTCCTGGTTTGCACACTCCGTCCTCCTGCCCTGTCTTCTCTCCATTCCTCTTCTTGGGGCAGGGGGCACTGATCCCATCATGGGGGCTCCACTCTCAGGACCTCGTCCAGACCCCAAACTCAGTCCTCCAAATACCACCACACTGGGAACCAGGGCTTGAACACGTGAACTTGGGGGAGGCACAGATTTTCCACAGCACCCTGGTTATGGGGAGCCTGGGGCACCTGTGCCCTGCTTTGCCTGGGAGCCTCCTCCCCCTCACAGGTGTCCCTTCTTTACCTCTAGTTCAGGGGGTCCCTTCCCTTTGGGACCTTCCAAGACTTTCTGAAGGAACCCCTTGTGAATGAGCATCTGCTGTTACATTTATTGAAAGGGTTTGATTATTTGTTTAAAGCCTCTCTCTCCCCTCTGGCCGCAAGCTCCTTGAGGGCAGAGTCTGTCTGCCGTTAACACATCGGTTAGTTCACACAGACACCAGCTCATGGCAGCCTCACGGGAAGACCTTGCTGAAGGAAGGAGGGAGAGGGCAAGTGCAGGCTAGCGGAGCACAGAGGGAGCAAAGCACGCTTTACAGAACGGGGGCTCCTTGGGAGTTTACGTCACTCAGCGTGAAGTAATGAAGCCCCAAGAAGTTAATTAAGTACCTGCCCCACGTCCCTGGACACTTTTAAAGAGACAATATCGTTCAAATTCAGGGGACACTGACACCACATTGTGCAGCTTTGCTGAATCCTGGAGCTCCCCTTTTTGTGGTAAAACATGGCCTTTCAGTTAACAGCCGACAGATGTTGTGTAGCAAGGAATTTGACCTTGTCCCAAAAGAAGTCTGGCCTCTGTCTCAGCTCCTGCGAGGTCATTATTTGCCTGGGAGCATTGTGGGACAGGTGCTTATCAATTGACCAGAGACGGAGCTTGACCACATGAACATCAACTGAAGATCCACCACATCTATTTAGTGGAGCCCCAGTAAAATTTCTGAACCCAGGGACTTGGGCCAGCTTCCTGTCTGCTCACCGATGCTGGGGAGCGGCACAGTGTCACCCCGGGGTGGGAGACAACGGGAACCTCCATGCTGGGGACTTCCCTGGAGTTCATCCTGGTAGACGTTTGTTCACTCACTTCTTTTCATCAAAATTCCAAAAGATAATCAAACGTGAGGAACAAACAAGATTTGCTGGAAACGTAAGTTTACTGTGTAGTAGGGTGGTCTCCTTCAAGGTCAGCTTTCTTGAGCTTCGACCGTCACCTGGAAACGTCGTCAGGATTATGCCATCACATGGCGTAGGACCCTCAGATGGTCACTGTGGTTTTCAGGTGATTTTCTGTAGAGATAATAGCAGGGGCATAAACTGGAGTGTGTGTGTGCATGTCTGTGTGTGTGTGTCTGTGTGTGTGTGTGTGTGTGTGTGTGAGAAACAGCCTATAGGGGAGTGGGATGCCCCTCCAAGCTTCAAAAACCCTTCTTTTAAAATCAATCTTTTTCAAATTGTATCTCCAGAATCTCTCAAGGAGGGGATTGGCTCAGGTCAATTGAGGTCTTTTCACTTTTATATTATTTTTTTTAAAAGATTTTATTTATTTATTTGAGAGAGAATGAGATAGAGAGAGAGAGAGCATGAGAGGGGGGAGGGTCAGAGGGAGAAGCAGACTCCCTGCTGAGCAGGGAGCCCGATGTGGGACTCGATCCCGGGACTCCAGGATCATGACCTGAGCCGAAGGCAGTCGCTTAACCAACTGAGCCACCCAGGCGCCCCTCACTTTTATATTAAACACACTCACACACATTAATACAAATAGCTCTAAGTTTGCAGAAACTTGAAACATCACTCCGAGTATTTAAGATATAGTCCAAAAGATGAGTGAGGCAACTTACCTGGGCAGAGCTCAGTGTCTGAAGGATGTTTGGAGTTTTAATACACAAAGCAAAGGATTAAAATGTGTTGAATGCCAGTTCCTGCTGGTATGGCAGAATTCACTCTTAGACGACCAATACGATAGTTTTCTGTGACACTGAGTCCCAAGATGTTACACTGAGAGTGTGCATGCACGTGCGTATTTGTATCTGACGAGGACGCCAGGAGAGATCTTTGTACGTATTCTCACTGATGCGGAGACTGAGGCTCAGAGGGATTAATAATGCACTCGACAGCAAGTAGATTCAACACGACCCTTCTGTCTGGAAAGCCTCCTCCTCTGTTCTGTTACATCACGTCAACGTGCTTATGTGCGTGCCAACATTCTGATGCACAAAAACAGCTGTTTTTTTCACTTGGAACGTGGTGGACCCTATGCTAAGTGTATGAATTTTATCTTATCTTCACAGAAACCATCAGATGTAGGCACCAGTATTAATCCAATTTGATAGGTAAAGAAATTGAATGAAAAGAGGTTAACCTGCCAGAGTGCACGTTAAAAGTCAGTTAAGAGGTGGACAATTCGAACCAACTCAATCAGTTTGAGTCCAGAGCCTGTGGCGTGTGTGCAGACCCTGCTGTCTCCCCGGGTCCACTAGGAGATGGTCTGGGGTCTGTGACAGCGGCAGGGGCACGGCGAGGTGCTGGCATCTGGCCTCTGCCTTCCCGGGGATTCGGAGCTCGGGAAGCTCAGCCGAGTCCGCCTGTGGCCACGGAGCTGACATCCCTCCCGCTGTTAAGCTGCGGTCAAGGCCAGTGCCCTCTGACTGTGGTTATCTGAGGGGACAGCCACCTTCCAGAACCTTCACCCGTGACCCTCCCTGATACGGAGCCCCGCGCTGGACCTCAGGTCCGCACTGGAGACATGCTTTATTGCTTTATTTGTTTCTAATCTAGACGGAGGCCCTGCCTGGCCTTCGGTGGTGGTTTTGTCTAGTTGGGCATTTCTGTTTTCACTGTAGCTGCTTATTTTTACTGCTTTATCTTTGCCTTTTATTGAGTAATTTTTTCTAGCTTATTTTACCTTGTTTGTTTGTTCCTCTCTTATCTATAACTTTTCCATGGGAAATAGGAACTGACAGCTCAAGATTTGAAGGCTGACCCTGACGACACAGGGAAGGCTCAAAGCCATCTCAACTGTTCTGAGTTCAGCAGAGGCCCGACTCAAAGCAGGTCCCCGATGGCCCCCCTGGGGAAACGGCCCACTAAAGTGCCTCTAGAAATTTCACAACAAGGGTGCCCTGTGAGCATTCACACCTGCCGCTTGACACCATGCTCCCCTGATCCGGGGTGGACCCCCATGCTCCACGAACAAACCCTCTGCGGCGGCCGAGCCGGGGTGGTCCCCACTCCCAGCTCTTCACCCCGGCCCGTGACAGTGTCCGCCTTCCGTTCTGCCTCTCCAAGGTTCTTGGGAACGTCCTCACATCACACTTGCTCTGTGTCTCCTACCCCCGGGGTTCCCGCTGCACCAGGAGAGTGTGGGCATTGACCTCAGCCACTGGCCAAATGTAAATATTTTATTCCACTTTCCAACTTGTTCACTAAGTTCTTGCTTGAATTTGGAGCGTGACTTCCAGGTAAGTCTGCACCTTGAAGAATGATATCTTGATGATTGAAAACAGTCTTAAAAACGAGTCCTTACACATTTAGTAATGTAATTGGTGCAGATTCAAAACAATAACAAAACAAACTAGGCTGCCTAAACCACAGAAATTTATTCCCTCACTGTTTTAAGGCTAAAAGTGCAAAATCACGGTGTTAGCAGGGCTGTGTTCCCCTGACATCTCTAGCAGGGAGGCCTCCCTTGCCTCAGCTTGTAGACACACCCCTGCACTCTCTCCCCTTTGGCACGACATTCTCTCCCGAGTCCAGATTTCTCTCTTCTTAAAAGGATACCTGTCATTGGATCGGGGCTCAGTCAATTCCAGTGTGACCTCATCTTAACCAGGACACATGTGAAGAGACTATTTCCAAAGAAGGTCACATTCCAAGGGTCCAGGGGGGCAGGGGTTTTGGGGGGACAGTTTCAACCCAGTACAACTGGCTAACATAGGAATGCATCATGTAAAGGCCTGCTACAGTAGTGATGTCTGCTAACGGATGAAGTGCTTTCGTCTTAGTCAAAGACAGCAGTGATGTTTAGCAAAACGGTAGTGATGCTGAGAGCTGAGCTATATAATCTGAAGGATGAGGTGGCTTGCCGCAGGGCACACAGCCGTGGTCTTGAGACCTGGAGATGAAAGGGCTGGACGTTCCCTGGCCCCCCACTTCCCATCTCTGGGGTCTTAGGCAAGTCAGTTCACCTCCCTGAGACCATGTTTCTCCATGTAAACCCAGTCAACAAATACCTGTTTCAAAATTACTGTACATTGGATATGGGCCGTGCCCTTAGTAAAGGGATCATTCATGAGAGGCAGCTAATTTAGTGGACAAGGGGATAATCAGAAGCCACAAAGAAAAACAGACGAGTGTGGGGAACAATTTCTCCTGCTCTGGCTGAGTGTTGGGTCACCGTCGGACGAACAGCAGGAGGGGTGGCAGCTGCACTGAGCCTCTTGAGGAGATAGGGGAAGGTCCCCTGCTGTGCAGTGAGCGTGAGCAGAGAGCAGAAGCGAACAGCACAGGGCATGTTTGGGGACAGCCACGGGGGAGGCCAGGGGGTGTGGGGGCAGGGGAAATCGGTGGGGCGGGGAGATACAGAGCCACCTGAGGGACAGGAGCAGCCCCAGGAGTCTGCATTCTGGAATACTAATCTGGGCTACTCTGAAAGTGGGTTGGGTGGGGAGAGTTCAACACCCAGGAATCCAAGTTTGTTGCTTCTGTTGGTGGTACCGGGAGAGGGGGGACCTGGCAAGAAGCAGAGACAGTGTGTCCAGGGGGAGATGGTGGGGTGGCAGGGGAAGAAGGGTGGACTAACGTATTTGAGGGAGGTGGGGCGGGGGCTCGGGACACGTGAGCCCAGCCAGGTCCGTGCTGACCAGCCCCCTTCCTTGGAGCGGGGAAGCTAAACCACCTGCCGGGAAGACAGGACCGAGGAGGTGGGGACTGGGAGGGGCATGTCCTGCCCAGAGGACAGAACGCAGAGAGCGCTGGGCGCTGCGTGGGTCAGGCTGGCCTGGATGCCCCTGCCACATGATGAGTGTCGCCAGCCCGCATAACCTCCCATCCCGGGGTTAGAAGCTATCATTTATGCACATCTCAGAACAGCATGTTGAAATTAACAGACGGAGCCTGGACACGGAAGACAGAATAGCTTTCTACTGCTCCAGCTGAGCAGGAGGACGCAGGAAGCTTTCCTTTGTGTTTCTCATTTAAACAGAGCCTGATTAGAGGCGAGGCCCGGGGCAGGCGGGTGGCCTCCGTGGAAGGAGGGTGGAGGCCCGGATCCCAGCCGGAGCGCTGCGGCGGCCCAGGGCCACAGCCACGGCCACGCGGGCAGGCTCCCCAGCACCTCCCCGGCGCTCCCCGCCAACGGGAGCCTGCAGTGCCCACACCGTTCGTTTCTCTTGCGTGGCCTCCCGCCGCGGCCTCGTCAACAAAGAGATGTACGCAAACACGACAAACAGCAAACAACCCCCCTCCTCTCCTTTCCCATGACTAAGCGAGTAAGCTCTCCCCAATCAGAGGCACAGATGAAGCAAGTTTATTAATAAAATCCCGTCAGGAAGATTGGAAATGAATGATTAGTGAAATCCACTCCATTTTACTTATAGACAGACCCCCCTCATGGAGAGGCATCTGTGAAGGGCAGGAATTCCCGAGAAGGTTGGGGATGGAAGCATCTGGAAGCTGTTTGCGATATGGATTAGGAGCCAAGCTGCACACAGACACCGCCTCCAGCCACACGGGCTCACTCTGCGGAGGGAAAACGCTGCTTGTTTACAGTACTACTTTCCCCTTTGCTTGTTATCTATTTTATTTCTTCCTTGGTTCCCGCCCCCCCCCCCCCCCCCCGCCATTCATGTGCAATTATGTCTGCACAGATCTGCCAGCTGTGGGGCTTGTTAACCATGCCCACCTCGCAAGCTGTCGGCAGAACTGCCAGGAAGGAGGCTGGGCCCGGGCACACGTGTTTACATCTTCTTCCGATTTGGCATGTTTAGCAAAAAAAAAAAAAAAAATTGTTTGGTTTTCTTTTCTTTTCTGTAGACTGGCCAGAGTAAGCAGAGGAGAAACTTGGACATTAAAGACACATCTGTGTGCACACTTGCACTCACACACAGGATCTAAGCAGCGACACACGCGTGTGAGCATCATCTTCATGCACACACACGCCTCGCACGCATACATGCTGATGCTCAGCCACAGACCGAAGGTCGAAGGCCGCTGTTTTCTCGCATGACTGGTGCATCTCTTTGAAACTCTTGAAGAATTGAATTTTTAGGCCTCCAATTTCTGCATCTGGAAAACATTCTCCAGGGGCTTTTTTATGAATGTTGCCAATTCAATAATTTGTAATGTGTAATTGTTCTTAGCTAATACTGGTCTCTTGGATAAGAGCAAAATGTCTCCCTTTTTCATAAATTATTCAGAAACTGTTATAATACATGATAATCATCTACCTTAAGTTAGTAATAGGAGTTCTTGCCTTCGCTCTGTAAGGAGGCATAATCACAAGTCTGATTTTATCTTTGAAATCAAACAACAGCAATAAGCTAGTAGACTTGACAGGAGGTCCGTGCTATGGGGTGGCCACAGAGGCTGACATGGCAACAGGCCACCTTGGTGCTGGGGAAAAGCCAAGCAAAGGGCCCCTGGGTCCGCGTGGTTCTGCCTCTTGGTCTGTGGGTGACCTTGGACAAGGACACTCCACATGCTCCCTGTGAACACCAGAAACAGTGTTCAGAATGTCTTTAGTACTCACTGTTGCACAGGTCAAACTGTCCTGGGGTTGGCTTCTCTCTTGCCCAACAGCACATTAGCATTATTTTTCTTTTCTTTGCCCTTTACTGGTGTCTGAGGATAGAAATCCTGTCTGTGAGTTTTACTGTCTGAAGTTGGGATCTGCAAGTTTCCTGTAAAGGGCCACTGGTAAATGTGTTAGGCTTTACAGACCACAGGGCCTCTGTGCTAACAGTTCAACCTCTTCATTGTCATGCAAAGTAGCCTTGGACAATATGTAAATTACCAACTGTGTCTGTGTGTCAATAAAACTTTATTTGCAAAACAGGTGGACGGCCAGATTTGGCCCCCAGCCCCAACAGCTGGACCAGAGAGAAGGTTTTTCTGGGTACTGAGCAACTTCTATGGAAATCATGAAGACTATTTTAGGTATTAAAGGTATGCTTGTTGCAACTTAGGAAACCCATAGCGGTACAGCCAGAGTATTTGATGTCCTAGCCAGGTGGCATCCTGTCAGTATTTCCTGTGCCCTTAGGGCAAAGCAGAGATCATCTCTTCTCCTGTAAATGATGTTCTCATTCTTTTTTATAAAATTTTTTTATTGTTATGTTAATCACCATATATTACATCATTAGTTTTTGATGCAGTGTTCCATGATTCATTGTTTGTGCATAACACCCAGTGCTCCATGCAGAATGTGCCCTCTTTAGTACCCATCACCAGGCTAACCCATCCCCCCACCCCCCTCCCCTCTAGAACCCTCAGTTTGTTTTTCAGAGTCCATCGTCTCTCATGGTTCCCCTCTGACTTATTCCCCTTCATTCTTCCCCTCCTGCTATCTTCTTCTTTTTCTTTTTTCTTAACATATATTGCATCATTTGTTTCAGAAGTACAGATCTGTGATTCAACAGTCTTGCACAATTCACAGTGCTCACCATAGCACATACCCTCCCCAATGTCTATCACCCAGCCACCCCATCCCTCCCACCCCCAACCACTCCAGTAACACTCAGTTTGTTTCCTGAGATTAAGAATTCCTCATATCAGTGAGGTCATATGATACATGTCTTTCTCTGATTGACTTATTTCACTCAGCATAACACCCTCCAGTTCCATCCATGTCGTTGCAAATGGCAAGATCTCATTCCTTTGGATGGCTGCACAATATTCCATTGTGTATATATACCACCTCTTCTTTATCCATTCATCTGTCGATGGACATCTTGGCTCTTTCCACAGTTTGGCTATGGTGGACATTGCTGCTATAAACATCGGGATGCACATACCCCTTCGGATCCCTACATTTGTATCTTTGGGGTAAATACCCAGTAGTGCAATTGCTGCATCGTATGGTAGCTCTATTTTCAACTGTTTGAGGAACCTCCATACTGTTTTCCAGAGGGGTTGCACCAGCTTGCATTCCCACCAACAGTGTAGGAGGGTTCCCCTTTCTCCGCATCCCCGCCAACATCTGTCGTTTCCTGACTTGTTCATTTTAGCCATTCTGATGGGTGTGAGGTGGTATCTCATTGAGGTTTTGATTTGGATTTCCCTGATGCCGAGCGATGTTGAGCACTTTTTCATGTGTCTGTTGGCCATTTGGATGTCTTCTTTGGAAAAATGTCTGTTCATGTCTGCTGCCCGTTTCTTGATTGGATTATTTGTTCTTTGGGTGTTGAGTTTGATAAGTTCTTTAGAGATTTTGGATACTAGCCCTTTATCTGATATGTCATTTGCAAATATTTTCTCCCATTCTGTCGGTTGTCTTTTGGTTTTGTGGACTGTTTCTTTTGCTGTGCAAAAGCTTTTTATCTTGATGAAATCCCAATAGTTCATTTTTGCCCTTGCTTCCCTTGCCTTTGGCAATGTTTCTAGGAAGAAGTTGCTGCGGCTGAGGTCGAAGAGGTTGCTGCCTGTGTTCTCCTTTAGGATTTTGATGGACTCCTGTCTCACGTTTAGGTCTTTCAACCATTTGGAGTCTATTGTTGTGTGTGGTGTAAGGAAATGGTCCAGTTTCATTCTTCTGCATGTGCCTGTCCAATTTTCCCAACACCATTTGTTGAAGAGACTGTCTTTTTGCCATTGGACATTCTTTCCTGCTTTGTCAAAGATAAGTTGACCATAGAGTTGAGAGTCCATTTCTGGGCTCTCGATTCTGTTCCATTGATCTATGTGTCTGTTTTTGTGCCAGTACCATACTGTCTTGATGATGACAGCTTTGTAATAGAGCTGGAAGTCCGGAATTGTGATGCCACCAGCTTTGCTTTTCTTTTTCAATATTCCTCTGTCTATTCGGGGTCTCTTCCGGTTCCATACAAATTTTAGGATTCTTTGTTCCATTTTGAAAAAAGTGGATGGTATTTTGATGGGGATTGCATTGAATGTGTAGATTGCCCCAGGTAGCATTGACATCTTCACAATGTTGGTTCTCCCAATCCATGAATATGGAACGTTTTTCCATTTCTTTGTGTCTTCTTCAATTTCTTTCATGAGTATTTTATAGTTTTCTGAGTACAGATCCTTTGCCTCTTTGGTTAAATTTATTCCTAGGTATCTTATGGTTTTGGGTGCAATTGTAAATGGAATCGACTCCTTGATTTGTCTCTCTTCTGTCTTGTTGTTAGTGTATAGGAATGCCATTTCTGTGCATTGATTTTATATCCTGCTACTTGACTGAATTCCTGTATGAGTTCTAGCAGTTTTGGGGTGGAGTCTTTTGGGTTTTCCACATACAGTATCATATCATCTGCAAAGAGTGAGAGTTTGACTTCCTCTTTGCCGATTTGGACACCTTTGATTTCTTTTTGTTGTCTGATTGCTGTGGCTAGGACTTCTAATACTATGTTGAATAGCAGTGGTGAGAGTGGACATCCCTGCCGCATTCCTGACCTTAGGGGAAAAGCTCTCAGCTTTTCCCCATTGAGAATGATGTTCGCTGTAGGTTTTTCATAGATGGCTTTTATGATATTGAGGTATGTACCCTTTATCCCTATTCTCTGAAGAGTTTTGATCAAGAAAGTATCCTGTACTTTGTCAAATGCTTTCTCTGCATCTATTGAGAGGATCATATAATTCTTGTTCTTTCTTTTGTTAATGTATTGTATCACGTTGATTGATTTGCGGACGTTGAACCATCCTTGCAGCCCAGGGATAAATCCCACTTGGTCGTGGTGAATAATCCTTTTAATGTACTGTTGGATCCTATTGGCTAGTATTTTGGCGAGAATTTTTGCATCCATGTTCATCGAGGATATTGGTCTGTAATTCTCCTTTTTGATAGGGTCTTTGTCTGGTTTTGGGATCAAGGTAATGCTGGCCTCATAAAATGAGTTTGGAAGTTTTCCTTCCATTTCTATTTTTTGGAACAGTTTCAGGAGAATAGGTATTAATTCTTCTTTAAATGTCTGATAGAATTCCCCTGGGAAGCCATCTGGCCCTGGGCTTTTGTTTCTTGGGAGATTTTTGATGACTGCTTCAATTTCCTTAGTGGCTATAGGCCTGTTCAGGTTTTTTATTTCCTCCTGGTTCAATTTTGGTAGTTGATACATCTCTAGGAATGCACCCATTTCTTCCAGGTTATCTAATTTGCTGGTATAGAGTTGCTCATAATATGTTCTTATAATTGTTTGTATTTCTTTGGTGTTGGTTGTGATCTCTCTTCTTTCATTCATGATTTTGTTGATTTGGGTCTTTTCTCTTTTCTTTTGGATAAGTCTGGCCAGGGGTTTATCAATCTTGTTAATTCTTTCAAAGAACCAGCTCCTAGTTTCCTTGATCTGTTCTACTGTTCTTTTGGTTTCTAGTTCATTGATTTCTGCTCTGATCTTTATGATTTCTCTTCTCCTGCTGGGTTGAGGCTTTATTTGCTGTTCTTTCTCCAGCTCCTCTAGGTGTAGAGTTAGGTTGTGTATTTGAGACCTTTCTCGTTTCTTGAGAAAGGCTTGTATTGCTATATACTTTCCTCTCAGGACTGCCTTTGCTGTATCCCAAAGATTTTGAACAGTTGTGTTTTCATTTTCATTGGTTTCCATGAATTTTTTTAATTCTTCTTTAATTTCCTGGTTGACCCATTCATTCTTTAGTAAGATGCTCTTTAGCCTCCATGTATTTGAGTTCTTTCCGACTTTCCTCTTGTGATTGAGTTCTAGTTTCAAAGCATTGTGGTCTGAAAATATGCAGGAAAAGATCCGAATCTTTTGGTACCAGTTGAGATCTGATTTGTGACCTAGGATGTGATCCATTCTGGAGAATGTTCCATGGGCACTAGAGAAGAATGTGTATTCCGTTGCTTTGGGATGGAATGTTCTGAATATGTCAGTGAAGTCCATTTGGTCCAGTGTGTCATTTAAAGTCTTTATTTCCTTGTTGATCTTTTGCTTGGATGATCTGTCCATTTCAGTCAGGGGGGTGTTAAAGTCCCCCACTATTATTGTATTGTTGTCAATGTGTTTCTTCGCTTTTGTTATTAATTGCCTTATATAATTGGCTGCTCCCATGTTCGGGGCATAGATATTTACAATTGTTAGATCTTTTTGTTGGATAGACCCTTTAAGGAGGATATAGTGTCCTTCCTCATCTCTTATTGCAGTCTTTGTTTTAAAATCTAATTTGTCTGATATAAGGATTGCCACCCCAGCTTTCTTTTGGTGTCCATTAGCATGGTAAATGGTTTTCCACCCCCTCACTTTCAATCTGGGGGTGTCTTTGGGTCTAAAATGAGTCTCTTGCAGACAGCATATTGATGGGTCTTGTTTTTAATCCAATCTGATAGCCTGTGTCTTTTGATTGGGTCATTTAGCCCATTTACATTCAGGGTAACTATTGAAAGGTATGAATTTAGTGCCATTGGATTGCCTGTAAGGTGACTGTTACTGTATATTGTCTGTGTTCCTTTCTGATCTATGCTGCTTTTAGGCTCTCTCTTTGCTTAGAGGACCCCTTTCAATATTTCTTGGAGGGCTGGTTTCGTGTTTGCAAATTCCTTTAGTTTTTGTTTGTCCTGGAAGCTTTTTATCTCTCCTTCTATTTTCAATGACAGCCTAGCTGGAAATAGTATTCTTGGCTGCATATTTTTCTCGTTTAGTGCTCTGAAGCTATCTTGCCAGTCCTTTCTGGTCTGTCAGGTCTCTGTGGATAGGTCTGTTGCCAATCTAATGTTTCTACCATTGTAGGTTACATATCTCTTCTCCCGAGCTGCTTTCAGGATTTTCTCTTTGTCTCTGAGACTCGTAAGTTTTACTTTTAGATATCGGGTGTTGACCTATTATTATTGATTTTGAGAGGGGTTCTCTGTGCCTCCTGGATTTTGATGCCTGTTTCCTTCCTCACATTAGGGAAGTTCTCTGCTATTATTTGATCTAATATACCTTCTGCACCTCTCTCTCTTTCTTCTTCTTCTGGGATCCCAATTATTCTAATGTTGTTTCATCTTATCGTATCACTTATCTCTCGAATTCTGCCCTCGTGATCTTGTAGTTGTTTATTTCTCTTTTTCTCAGCCTCTTTATTTTCCATCATTTGGTCTTCTATATCACTGATTCTCTCTTCTGCCTCATTTATCCTAGCACTTAGTGCCCCCATTTTTGATTGCACCTCATCAATAACCTTTTTGATTTCGACTTGGTTAGATTTTAGTTCTTTTATTTCTCCAGAAAGGGTTTCTCTAATAACTTCCACGCTTTTTTCAAACCCAGCTAGTATCTTTAAAGTCATGATTCTGAACTCTAGGTCCGACATCGTACTAATGTCCTTATTCAGTAGGTCCCTGGCTGACGGTACTACCTCTTGTTCTTTTTGCTGAGGTGATTTTTTTCATCTTGTCATTTTGTCCAGAGAATACATGAATGAGAGAACAAAATGCTAACAGGTTAACAACGTCCCCAGCAAATATACTGTATACAAATCAGAAAAGACCTGAAACCAGGGGAAAAGAAAGGGAAAGAAAGAAAAAAGAAAGAGAAAAAAAAGAAAAAAGATAAGAACAAAAACAGAACAATACAAAAAAAGCAGAATATGGTAAAATATGATCAGGCTAGTGCATAGATCAGTGCCAAACACTAGATTTTGGGCGTATTTTGGTCTTTAGAAAAAAGTGCCTCCTAAAATTTTAAAGGAAGAAAGACTTATATGTACAAAATAAGGGTTGATACAATGAAGGGATGGCAGATGACTGTAAAGATGAAAATTATAAAAGATTTTATAAAAAGAATTGATAAGCTAAGTTGTTTGAAAAAGAAAGAAGAAGACTTAAAAAAAAAGAAAAAAGGGAGAGAATGTGATCAGGCAGGAGAATAGAATAAAGCCATACACTAGTGATTTAGGGTATATTTTGATCTGTTAGAAGAAACTGTATCTCAAAATTTTAAAGAGAGAACAACTTATATATATATATGCCAAAAATAAGGGTAACTACTATGAAGGGATAAAATATGACTCTAAAAATGTAAAATAAAAAATGTTTTTTTTTAAGAAAAGGGAATGATAAGATGTTGGTTGAAAAAGGGAAAAAGAAAAATAAAAAAAACAGTTAAAAAAATTAACTTTGATGAACTAATGAATCATGGTAAAAAAAAGCCATGAATTCTATGTGCAGTATTCCCCTAGCGCTGGAGTTCTCCCGTTCTCCTTGATCGGTAAACTTGGTCTTGGCTTGCTGGCTGTTCGTGCTGATCTTCTGGGGGAGGGGCCTGTTGCCGTGGTTCCCAAATGTCTTTGCCGGAGGCGGAATTGCCCCGCCCTTGTTGGTCCGGGCTAAGCAAGCTGCTCGGGTTTGCTCTCAGGAGCTTTTGTTCCCTGCAAGCTCTCGGTACAGCCTTGGAGGACCAGGGCAAAAATGGTGGCCTCCCAAACTCAACCCGGAGGAGCTGAGAACTCGGGGCCCCGCTCCTCAGTGCGCCCCCAGATAAAAGCAGTCACTCCCGTGTCCCCGGTCTCCGGCCGCACTCCGCGCTCACCCGGCCTGTGACCGAGCGTTTCTATCTCTGGCCCCCGACCCCGTGTGGAGTCTCCAAACCCAGCAGATCCCTGCGGTGCGCTCCCGCGCCGCTCCTCCCGGGGGAGGAAGGGGAGTCTCCCCGGCTCTGCCGCTTGTTGGGTCCCTGCTGGAGGAGCAGTGCCCCGACTGGGCCGCGGATCACAGTTTATGGCCACCCCGAGCTGAGAGCCCGCGCCTCGGCTCCGTCTCTGCAGCCGGCTTCCCCGCTCCGATCCCTGGGAGCTCTGGCGCACTCAGACACCCCCGGTCTCTCTGTGACCCCAAGGGTCCTGAGACCACACTGTCCCGGGAGGATTCCACCCCCCGCTTACCCACTGCAGCGACGTCCCTCAGTGGAGCCGACTTCTAAAAGGTCCGATTTTGTGCTCCGCGGCTCTAGCACTTGCCAGAAGCGGCCGACGGAGGCCCCTCCCCCACCATCTATCCTCCTGAATATCGCCTCGGATTCGCTTCTCCGCACGTCCTACCTTCCAGTAAGTGGTCGTTTCTCTGTTCAGAGTGTTGTTACTATTCTTATCTTCGATCTCCTGTTGAGTTCGTAGGTGTTCAGAATGGTTTGATCCCTATTCAGCTGAATTCCTGAGACCAGAGGAAATCTAGGTCTCCTACTCCTCCGCCATCTTGCTCCTGATGTTCTCATTCCTAATAATCAATGCAATTCACTTATTTCCTATCTCTTATAATCTTTCTAGGAATAAGATACTCCATCCAAACTTTTAGGTGCATAGCAATGATACAATATAATAAATGGTATCTGTAATCATATGTGGCTACAGAATTTAACTGAATCAATGAACATAAATGTGACTGAAGGTAAGGGGTTGTGTGTTTTTATTACCTTTTTTTTTTACTGTATGAATGAATGTTAAAAGACATGAAATAGATGGTTGCATTCAGCAAATAACTAATCTAATTGGGAGATCGGTGGAGCTTGGCCACTGCAAAATCATTAATGTAAAATCCAAACAGCTCCCTAAAACTTGCATTTCTAGAAGTTTTGTTTAGACAAGTAGACTTGTAAGAGAAACTGATTTACATCCTTAATATCGGAACACAGAAGTCAAGATAATTTAAAAAGTGTTGGATCCATTGCCTTTTAAAAAATACTTAGATTTTGAAGATATTTTCACAGATAAATTTTATTTCACCTAACTTAACTCTGTGTAGATATATGGATTTTATTTTTATATTTTTTAAAATTATTTATTTGTCAGAGACAGCATGAGAGCACAAGCAAGGGGAGCGGCAGGCAGAGCTGGGGGAGGAGGGGCAGAGGGAGAACAGGCTCCCTGATGAGCAGGGAGCCCGACACGGGACTCGATCCCAGGACCCTGAGATCATGACCTGAGCTGAAGGCAGACGCCCAACCGACTGAGCCACCCAGGTGCCCCGATACATGGGTTTAAAAAAATTAACAGATTTTTAAGATTATAGGTGTTTCACATCAAATTCTTACCTCCATCAGCTCCAGCATTTCTGAAGTTCATCTGTGTGGCTCAAGGGGCACCACATGTCTGACGACAGAGAGGCTCCATGATGCATAGGTCTACTGCCAAGCAATTATAACCAACATATTAATATTTTGGCATGCATTCATTTATTCACTCACTCAACAATCATTCATTGAGGACCTGTTTTGTGTCGAGCACCATGCTTTTCAGGGTGATACAACATTAAATATTATCTCAGTTGCTTACAATCTAGCAAGGGAGGTAGGCATGCCCACAGTTTGTGTTGCTCGTTGGAAAATTGGCACCGCAGAGGAACGTACGGTGGTGATTTTCAAAGTGTTTAGCAGCAGTGACGGAACGGGCACCAACAAAGAGCTGGTTGCCAACGATAGTGACAGGGACAGCTGGGTGGTGCTTGTTGCTGTTTATCCAGCCCAGATCCAGAGAGAAAGCTGCGTTGAGTTCCCATCCTGCCTGGGGAAACCTCACAGCCATCAGCATCGCAAACTAGGAGATGATTTTTCAGCTGACACTTTTGGACAATATCAGCTACAAATCTGGGCCAATACACAGCCTCATAGTTAATTATCTTTAGGTCACACACTCATGTTTTATAAACTTCAACTAAGCTTCACATTCATTCAAAGAAATCACACAATGAAGACCAGCATTTCTATAATCATGACATTGATGGCAGGAATTATATTATGCCATTATTGTCCATTCTTTGTCCCGTTCACCCAAACGCCCACTCCTGCATTTTTGCATTTGTTCATTTATTTGTTCCCTCAACAATCAATTACTGTTGAACAACAAGCATGATGCTTTTCCTGCATGATACAAAATCAAACAAACTCCCTACTCTCAGATGCTCAGAGTCCAGTGAGAGAAGAAGGCACACGTAACAAAAACCCAACCATTGCTGGGTGCTGTGATGGCTATGTGCACACAATATAACTAGCCTAAAAGAGAAGCACTAAATCCAGAAAGGAAGACTTTTCTGGAATAGAGATGCCATGCACCAGGCTTAAGTAAGGTAGCAGTTTGCCAGGTGAGGATGGGCATGGGTAGCGGAAAGGTCCTTTGAGGACAAGACGTGGAGGCAGCATAGGTGTGGATTTCTACCTCATTTAGCACTTAATGTAGCCATGGTGTAGCATGCATAGATTCATGATTTCTGGAACACACTGAACATTACTATTAAGATTTTATATTGTTCTCCATCTACTAACATGATTTATATTATCAGCTCTTCTTAAAAAATTACAAGTGTTCAGTTTCCAAGGTGTTGACCTATACTCTTACAGCATCACTTAAAGCAATAAAAAGTAGGCAGTTTAAAAGTAACAGAGTAACAAAGGAGCGGTAGGCTTTATTGGCTTATGTAAATGAGAAATCCAGGGGGATGCGATTGCCTCTCCTCCATGTCCTCTCCTCAAGGTGACCACTCCACCCCCACAAGCTTCCTGCCTTTGTAGCAGCAAGATGGCAGCCACGGGCTTCCTGTATGTCCGAATGGAGACACCAGTTCCTTTACTACGTCTTGCAAACATTTTGACAGTAATTTGGGCTTAGGTTTCATGAATAGGTTTAAACTAATTACAGCATCAAGTAGGAGAGCTTATAATAGGTGACAGCTTTGGAGCTGTCCTCCCAGGACCACAGGGCTCCCCAACAGAAATCTGGGGAGAGGACAGAGTAGGAGAGAGACCCACTGATGTTCTCTGTACTAGCTAGAAGTGCCAGCCTTGTTTTGCAGATCCTAAAAAAGACTAATGCTTAAAATGAAGGAATTCTATCATCTGGTTACTTAAGGAGAATTTCTAGAGCTCTACTGTGCTATAACTAAGGTGTGATCAAAGAAGATTTTTTGGACTGCCTAATTTTGTTCTATGCCCAGAAAATACTTCTTTCATACTCACCTTGCTATTAGTTTTTACTCAAAACCCTTTTTGGTACCTTACTGATAATGTGACTCTACATCAACTATAAACTATTTGGTACACTAATGAGAAGTACATAGAGCCAAATCTATTCCAAAATTGCTGTAATTTCTTTTAAATTCTTTACCTTTGCCATTTCTAAGACAAGATCATTAGGAAACTGCAGAGTGATAGTCACATTTCTGAAATTCAATGACACCCCAAAAGGCCTTTGAAAGTTGGTGTATAGACAAAAAAAAAAAAAAAAAAGCCTTCTGCCCTCTTATATTTGACAGCACTTCTAATGGCTTTAAGCAGGATGGGATTGATTGTGCTGTGTTTTAGAATTTATGTTGTACTTTACATTTTTTAAATGTCTTAGAACTTTGAGTAGCTCATGAGAGGACCCCCCTGTAATAAGTCAGTGTGAGGAAACTGAGGCCCAGAGCATTTGTGTGAGCTGCCTGACATCCAAGCGTTAGTAAGTTAGTGACCCTTGTAGTTAGTGACCCGCTGTAGCCGCTCGCCACACTTAAGTTTCTACTTTAACATTAGTCTTAAGGCTTAGAGGAGAGGCATGCGTGCACACACACACACGCACATGCACACAGGGACACACACATATGGACACACACACATGCACACGCACACATGGCACACATATAAAACACACACATGCACACATGCACACAAACACAAATACACATACACACATACATACACAGACATACACAAATACACACACACACATGCATACACGTGCACACACAAACACATACGCACACACATACACATACGCACACACACACACCCTGATTCATTTCTTGTTAAGCCAGCACTCAGCACCCTAAGTAGTATATTATAGGGAAACCAATAGGAAATGATTCAACTGGCTCAAATAGTAAATGATTTATGATCCCATGTAGCAAGATGTCTGGAGATGAGTGATGCTAGTGTTTAGTCAGGACTTAAAAACATCTGTACCCATGTCTCTCCATCTTTGGCTCACTGCTCCTTAGTGCATTATACTTGGCCCTCCTCATGGTCAAGGAGCCTCAGGAATGCCAGGCTTCATATCTTTATAAAATCATGCAGAGATAAAAGAAATGATTCCTTCTCTTGTGCTTTATTTATCAAAATGGAAAATATTTCTCAGACCACTCTCAACAAATGTCTTTTAATGACTAATTAACCAGATTTGAGTCACAAACTCACACTTAAGTCTACTGAGTCTCCTGAAAGATATGTGGCCATTGTGACTGATGGAACAAACTTGATTTACTCCTGAGCTAGACTGGACTGGGTCTGGGACTGGGCCGGATTTGGTGTGGGTCTGGGTTTGGTCTATGCTGAGGCTGGGCTGGAGCTGGAGCTGGGGCTGAGTTGGGTCTGGGTCTGGGCTGGGTCTGGGTTTGGGCTGGATCTGGTCTTGGTCTGGGCTGGGCTGGGGTGAACTGGGGCTGGGGCTACCTTGTCTGAGAATAATCTGGGTAAAGTCAGAGAACAATTTCAGAACCAAACCAGACTGGAGCCCATCATCTCTCCCATTATTGTGTGTGGTGTTAGTTGTAAGGGCTAGAGAGATTTAGGACCCTGGGATCACAAGCCAAGCCAAAGGCAGATGCTTAATGACTGAGCCACCCAGGTGCCCTAAGACTTTGTTTATACTCTGTTATATTATTGGTGAATGCTGTAAGTGTGTAATGTATAATCTTATAGTTCTGGAAGTTGTAGATCTGAGATGGATCTCATTGGCCTGAAATCAAGGCATCACCAGGGCTGTATTCCTTCTGGGAGCTCCAGGGAAGAATGCATTTTCTTGCCTCTCACAACTCCTAAAAGTTGCCTGCATTTCCTGTCTCACAGCCCCCTCCTAACTTCAAAGGGAAGTTGAGTGTTTCTAAAATCATGTGGCTCTGCTTTCCCCTTCCACACTTAAAGACCTGTGATTATATGAGCCCAGAGGAAAATCCAGAATAATCTCCCTATCTTAAGGTCAGCTGATTAGACTAGGCTTTAAAAACAAACAAATACAACAAAAACAAGTCCAGAGTCTGGAATAAGTTCTGGTATAGGTACTACAATTCTGTATGATACATATTAGTGGTAAAATGACTTTGAAGTCTCCTAAATCTCTCTAGCCCTTACAACTAGCACCCTGCACACTATTCATGGTATGAAATTGTGACTGCAATCTCATATTGGGAGAAATCTAATGGAGAATAAAACTAAGAAAGTATTTGCTCACACTATAATGGAAGAGATGATGTGAAATGGGATTGCTCTAAGCCAGAGACTCTGAGATTGGATAGCAAGCCCGCCCCTCTTTGCACACACATTAAATTTAAAGACACAAACAGACTGAAAATAAAAGGATGGAAAATTATATACCATGTTAACTCTAATTAGAACAAAGTTGGTGTCAGTATATAAATATGCATTAGAATTCAGAGAAAAAGGTGTTAGCAGAGAAGTTCATTTCCTAATGATTAAAGTCCAGTTAAACGGGAGGATATACAAATTCTAAACATTTATGCACCTAGTAACATAGCTTCGAAACACATGAAGCAAAATCTCATAGTACTGCAAGGAGAAATGGACACATCACAATTAATGCTAAAGATTTCCTTACCCCATCTCAGTAGCTTCTAGAAGAATTAGACAGAAAATCAGGCAGCATATAGAAAAATTGAGCAATGCTATTGGCCACTTTGACCTCATTGTTATTAGGAGAACATCCCACCAATAAAAAGAACACACATTCTGTTCAAGTGCACATAGGGAATTGGTTGGGATAGACTCTGTCCTAGGCCATAAAAAAAGTCTGAATACATTTAAAAGGATTCAAGTCATACAGGCTAGTGCTCTGCAACAATGGAGTGGAATTAGAAATCAATAACAGAAAGAAGTCTGGAGAATTCCCAACTACCTGAAAATGAATGGCACGTTTCTTAAAAGGCCCATGGGTCAAAGAAGAAGTCAAAATGAAAACTGGAAATGCTAGATGCTGCTATACCAGCATTTAGGGTGAAATGTACAGCATCATGTGCATATACTGGAAACAAAGACTGGTCTCAACTCATTGGCCTCAGCTTCTGCCTCAAAACAGTAGAGGAAGAAGAGCAAATCAAACTGAAAGTAAGCAGAAGACAAGAAATAATGAAGATTAGAGCTGACATCAATTGAATAGAAAACAGAAATACAATAGAGAAAATCAGTGAAACCAAAAACCGGGTTTTTGAGAAGATCGATAAAATTGATAAACCTCTAGACAGAATGATCAAGAAAAAAACAGCACAAACAATTTACCATTACCAAGAATGAGACATCACCAGTTTCTACAGATATTAAAAGAATTATAAAGAAACATGAATAACTTTATGCCAACAAATTTGAAAACTTAGATGACAACCAAGGTCTGCAATTTCATGAGAGACACACTTAAGAAGCTACCAAAATCTCACTTAAGATGAAACAGGACACCTTAATAGCCCCATGCTCATTACAGTAATTAAACTTGTTAAAAAAAAAAAAAAAAGACTTTCCCACAAAGAAAACTCCAGGCTCAGAAGGCTTCACCGGTGAATTCTGAGAAAACACTTACTGGGAATGAACGCTGCTTCTACATAAGCTCTCCCATGAAATTGAAGAAGAGAGGATATTTCCCAACTAATTCTTTAAAGCCAGTTTTACTCTGATATCAAAGTCAGGGAAAGATATTACAAGACATCTAAAAATGAGCATCCCTTGTGAACATACATATAAACATTTGAAACAATTTTTAGCAAATTCAAACCAAAAATATAGGATAACATATCAGGATATAGTGAGGTTGATCTCCAAATGCAAGGTTGATTCAACATTTGAAAATCAATCAATTAAACAGCTAAAAGAAGAAATTTATATTATTATCCCTGTAGAGAAAAATCATTTGAAAAATCCAACATCCATACTTGATAAATGCTCTCAGCAAACCGGGAATAAGAAGTAAACTTCCCTACCTTGATAAAGGGCATTTTTGAAAAATTTCAGCTAATGTAATACTAAATAACAAAAGACCAAATGCTTTCTCAATAAAATTGGGACCATGATTTATAGTCAAGACTGTACTAGAGGTTCTAGCCAGTGTCATAATTAAAAAAAAAAGAAAGAAAGAAATGAATGGCATCCAGGTTAGGAAGGAGGCAGTAAAACTGTTTTTATTTGCAGTCCAAACAATCTATAAACCTAATGACAGCACCAAATTCTGGCAAAGATGTGGAGCAACAGGAACTCTCATTTGCTGCTGGTGGGAATGCAAAATGGTGCAGCCACTTTGGAGGATATTTTGACAGTTTCTTATAAAACCAAATGTACTCTTACCATATGATCCAGCAATTGTGTTCCTTGGTATCTTTCCAAATGATTTGAAAATTTATCTCCATACAAAAACTTGCACATGGATAATTAGAGCAGTGTTATTCATAATTTCCAAAATTTGAAAACAATCAAGATGTCCTTTGTGGGCCAACGGATAAATAAACCGTAGTATATCTAAACAACTGAGTATTATTCAGTGCCAAAAAGAAATGAGCTATCAAGCCATGAAAAGACACAGAGGAAACCTAGATGCAATCACTAAGTGGAAGAAGCAGTCTGGAAAGGTTACATACTATATGATATCAACTATAGAACATTCTGGAAAACGCAAAACTATGTAGAAAATAAAAGGATCCAGGGTTGTCAGGGTTGGAGGGAGGGATAAATGAATGGGCACGGCACTGAGGATTTTTAGGGCAGTGAGGCTACTTTGTATGACACTCTACTGGTGGATGCATGTCATTACACATTTGTCCAAACCCCCAGAATGCACAGCACCAAGAGTGAGCCCTACTGTGAGCTGTGGACTATGGGTGATAATGATGTATCAGTGTAAGTTCATCGACTGTAACCAATGGACCGGTCTGGCGGGAATGTTGATAATGGATGAGGTTATGCATGTGTGGGGTCAGGGTGCATATGGGAAATCTCTGTCATCCTCTCAATTTTGCTGTGAAAACAAAACTACTCTAAAAAGTAAACTGTATTTAAAACATTAATATTTTTCAAGAAACCTACAGTGGGCTGGTGTCATTGAATCCTTTAGTCAAACTCTCTAATATTTGACCTTTGAATTTAGATACTTTTTTTTCAAGAATAAAAAAATATTGACTGAAAGGTTATAGTGCAATTAAGATTGAATTAGCCTTAGCATTATTGCAACAGAAAACAATACTGTGTCTGTTATACAAACTCCTATTTTGTTTTTCCTTTGTCTTTATGCAACTTAAGAAAGTATGCTCATTCTATGAATGCATAATCATTTGCACCCATGTGTGAATTAAAGCACCATATAGCATGTAGCAGAGATATCATCTTCTAACATAACCTGTATGAAGTCTTAGGTCTACAGCTCAGGAAACTGGTTCCCTTCTCACTACACAGCCTCTGAGGCACACAAGGCCTCACTTGCAGATGCACCCGCTGCATGACACCACATTAGTATATTATTGCATAAGTAATGACTCAGTGACTGGATATAGGAAAGATGGATAATTTACAAAGAAAGTCAATCAATAAATAAACTGTCCCTAACCAGCTCAAGAGCTGGCAGAATGACATTCCATTATCCTGTCAGGCATATTGCAATCAAAAGCGTGAAGTCTCAAGGGCAGGGCACCCTGCCCGCCCCACCCCCCTCTCCACGCAGAGCAGACCTACAGGTCTAACTTCTTCCTCTTCACCGGCAGCTGGAGGCTCATGGTGCGCCCACTTCTTGATACATATTTGTGTCAGTTCAATCCATAACTCAGTGTGGCTGGGTCTGCTGGGTGGGACGGCTGCCCGTGGTGACAGCACGCAGTGACAGTACCATGTCACTGAGCGCCTGACAGCCAGTCCTCCACAGACAGCCCTGTCAGAGAATCAGAGACTTCCGCGCGCACAAGTGAAATTAACTTCTGTTAGTCTGACATTTCCCACAATCAATACTCACAGGGTCCTTGTCTCCAGGATCAAAATTCATAAATCAAAAGCAGAAAGCATGAAATAAGGTATTTGATAAATCCATTAACCGGAGTGGCAGTATACTTCTGTCACTGTCTGGAGTACACTCGTGTGAGCAGAGCCCCCAGACTGGCTGAGGGGTGACGCAGGAGTTGTTGCGGCTGGTCCATGTGTTCTTAGGGAAAGTGTACTTTCCAAGAGGGTATTCTTGTTTCAGAACAGCAATTTAATCTGTGCTCGTTCTCTGGGATCCAGACTGCATGGAGAGAAAGCTTGGTTTCAGGAAGTAGAAATCCAACTGACAGTTCACAGTGGAGAACTGACAGTCTTCACAGGCCGAGAAACACCGGAGAAACGATACACACCAAGCATGCATATATATATACACACACACGTATTTATGTGTACCTATATACTCTGTGTGTACACTGTGCATTCTGTGTGTGTGCACACTGTGCATACTCTCTGTGTGTGCACTGTATATGCTCTGTGTGTACACTGTGCATACTCTGTATGTGTACACTGTATATACTCTGTGTGTACACTGCATATACTCCGTGTGTGTACACTGTATATACTCTGTGTGTACACTGCATGTACTCCGTGTGTGTACACTGTATATACTCTGTGTGTGTGCACTGTATATACTCTGTGTGCACACTGTATATACTCTGTGTGTGTACACTATATATACTCTGTGTGTGCACACTGCATATACACTGTGTGTGCACCGTATATACTCTATGTGTGTACACTGCATATGTTACGTATGTATACTATATATGTGTGTACACACATGGACTCTGAGTATGTGCGTGAGTATGTACATGTGAACAGGAATCCCACAGCCTGCCCTGGCCCTCTCACTGGCCTGATGTGCATCATGGGCTCCAGGACTTCTGCGCGTGAAAGTGCCTGGTTGTTTATCATCTCCCAATAGGAAAGCAGGCAGATTGAGGTATTGAGCATCTAAAATACAGCCATCCCTCCTTGACCGTGTGTCGCATATCCTGCTGCTGTCAGAGTTGGTTTATGATCTCGTGCAGTACATTTTATGACAGTACAGCAGTTACTTGTTCCTTCTCTACACAGAACAAGGAAACCAAACACTTCAAAAAAGAAGTTAATATTGAATTATAATCCTTAACTCTGGCCTCATTGAGCTAGAAGTCCTGCTTGATTTACTTTAAAAAATGCCTAAGTCTGAAAATAGAGCCTGGGTAGTGCTAGAAATAGCTTTCGTCAAAAATTAAAAATCAGCAGACCTTTTCTTAAGGCTTGGGATGTTCTCAGTGCTGGGTGAGCCTGCACAGAAGCATTTGAGCCGCCCAGTCCTCATGGAGCCCTTAGAGAGAGACCCTGCCTGTTAACTGTGGTGACCAGGTGTGTAGTGTTGAGATGCAACCCAGCTTAGTCTCACGCTGTGCCCTCAAAACGTACAACGTGGGCAAGTTTTTCCCCTATTACTAGAAGAAAACTACAAATCCCATGGATTTTTGGTAAATTTTTATGGTACAATGTTTTATAACCTATGTTACAAACATGTTTTCAATCCAATAGTTAAAATTGTCCCTGATACAGAGCAAAACTTCTGTCTTGTCCAAACAGAGGTGGCTGCAGGCTGTGCACCTGTCCTCAGGCTGGGAAGGGGGCCAGGTCCTCTCCTCTGCTGCATCTCTATTCCCCCAGGAGTTCCAAGGTCTGTTTTAGTATTGATCACTGACCCCCAAAGTTTAGTAGGAGAGCAGGTGACAGGAAAATTTTGCTAAGGTGGCATTGTACTGTGTTGTCCCCACACCCTGTGAGGGACGGGTGTCCCTGTCATGGATGTAAAGCATGGGGGCGGCCCCTCCCAGACACATTCTTCCCCCAGAGAAAGTTTTCTCACAGAATCCTCCCTTTCAAACTCCACTAGAAATCTGCTTCATACACTCAGACTGGTGGTGAGTTTCAAGAAACATGAAACAGTTCCTTGTAGTTGGTGAAAACATTTTTCCCTTTGTTCTGGTGTCTCACTTTGCACATGGTGTTGGTCAAACCTTGGGAGCCGCCCTCCTGTTATCCATGATCACTCACGATAGCTGGACTATTATGGCCAGTGCCCAAAGTCCTCTGAACAAAGTACCAGAAGTTAGCTCAAATGGGAGTTCCCAAAGAAATTGGGAATTTCCCAGGCATTGAGTGGGTAAAATTAGGACAGACAGTGTGAAAGTAAGAGGTGGGAGGCCAGTGCGAAGGAAGGAAGCATCCTGGGTGGACATCGCAACGTGACGGGAGGCGCAGGGGCACAAACGTGCCTCTCCAG
Source organism: Zalophus californianus (assembly GCF_009762305.2). Classification (NCBI taxonomy): domain Eukaryota; kingdom Metazoa; phylum Chordata; class Mammalia; order Carnivora; family Otariidae; genus Zalophus; species Zalophus californianus. Next base: position 92,553,285 of record NC_045608.1, on the reverse strand, counting down.
TTTACATTCCCCTTGGTGTTGTCTGTTTTTGTGGTAGAGGATTGCTCTATGTGGCTGGAGCTGAGGAGCACCCCAGGAAGGCGAGGTGCCACGGACCCTGAAGGAGCAGGTGTGGGCTTCTCGCTTCCCCCGTGGGCCTTGCTCCACCCATCTGCATAGGTCTGTCACCTCTTTATTTTCTTTTTGTGAGTTTGTGCTTTGTCTCTAAAAATGAGTTTAAATATCACCACCCCAACACGTGTTCCAACCAACTACATGACAAGCCTGTTTGTCTTATTTTCCACAATGATGACTGTTCTGCCGTGGGGACAAGCCTTAAGTTTTCATGCATCCTGAAATTTCTCACTTCATTCCTTTCGTTCTGGAGGCTTAGTACAGTTGTTTGTTTGTCTTTAAATAAAATCTTGGCTATTCGTCTATATAAAGATGGACAAAGTAAAGGAATAGTTTATTCACTTAGGTTGTTATAGGAGAGAGGCTCCTGTGCCCTGGAGACACTGGGTCCTGGGGGTGACCTGGTCGCCCTGGGCATCGGGCATAGTCATCGAGGACCCCAGGGCACAGAACAGAGTGGGGTGAGAGTCAGGGGGACAGTGCCACGCCCCGGGCAGGAGCGGCCACACACCTGTCTGCCAGTCAGCGTGGGGGGGGGGGGGCTGCTGTAGTGACAAACAATCCCCACTCTGTTTCCAAAGTACGAAGGTACGACTTTGCCTTCCTCAGACCACTACAAGCCTTGCTCGTTGCAGTCACTCGGGTTCAGCCCCTGCTGATGGAGCAGCAGAGACTCACAGGTGGCATGAGCCATACACACACAGGGCAGACGCAGAGAAGTAGCATCCTTCTTGGACAGTTCTGTTCTCAGCCTGGAACCGACACGTGTCCCCAAACCCACCCACCACACTTGCCACACGGTGCCACCAGCCACAAGGGAGGGCGGAGGGGGGACCCTAATACGTTCCAGGAGGGGCAGGGCTGTAGGTCTGGTGAAGGCACGCAGAATGAATGGGGGCGGCAGGAGGGTGAGGGGACACAGGAGGCTGGCTTGTGGGCATGGGGAATCCATCAGGATGAGATCCACAGCAGATGTCTTAGGGCCGGTGTTGCCCTGTGATCAGGCAGTGGGGTCACCACTCATGGGGGATGGCGTCAGCGGCAATATCTTTGTGCTTCAAGTGTTCAGAGTCCGAATGAGTGAAAGGAGAACATTAAACCAACGGACTGTGTTGTTCTCACTAAACATAAGAGGGCGTGGGGCTGCTCGACCCAAGAGGGGCCATGCTTCCAGTTCCTCCATGAAACGGTCATGCACACGCCCCTCATGAAGGCCAAGGTCTTCCACCTGGGCAGGCTGCCACAGCACCTCACAGTGAGGTGGATCCAGGCCTGGGCAACTTTGCCCCTGACGTCCCCATGGAAGCCACCTGTACACACCCACGGGCAGGTGTCAGCTCCACACCTGCCTTCAAGATTCCCTCGTGGAAACAAACCTTTTAAAAAACCTTGCTCAACTAACACCATTACATATATATTGTCCCTGTAACACATCAAAACTATTGAAGCCAGGCTATTAGAAGAGCTTTACTTTATTTATTTTTCAAAGTGAAAAATGCACTAGGCCCTTGATTTTCTCTCATTGTCTCGATTTAAAAAAAGCTCAGGAATAATCCACAACCTGACGAATCCAAGTGTCAATGGACGTGACGAAAAGTGTGATATCACATAAAGATTCCATTTGCTATAGCTCCGAGAGATCGCGTTTTATGTCTGCATTGAACTTCACATCTGTTATGATAGAAAATGACAACATTTCTCTTACGGCCGTCCCTACAAACAGTGTCCTGATACAAAAGCGTCACTTGAATAACCTCACCAAATGCGTCCACATAATCACTCCAGCAGAGTGCCACGTTATAGACACCCATCAGTTAAGTAGATGCAGTATCATGCAGCAAAGGTCTGTGAGGGACTCTGTGTGTTCTTATGATGAAGAAGGAAAACAGGCGTTCTCCCCGGGACCCCGAGCACATGCCTGTGGCTGGATTCCTGGTGAGCACTGGACCTGCTTTACTTAGCTCTGAGTCAATGGCAGTAAACTTTATATCCCTTTGCATTATACATTCTCTATCAGTCTGAACAAATGCTTGATACTCTCTACTACCAATTACAAAACCAGCCAATAATTGGGTTTATTTGCTACGGATCCTCTGTTGTCTCATGTGTCAATAGTGTGGTTTTCCCAAGAGCCTCGATGTGCTATGGCAAGTGCCCTCGAGAAAGATTTTGCTGTTATTTAAATTCAATAAACTTTTCCTACTCTCTGCCTTTATTCCATTTGTTTGCTTCCCTCCACAAGAATGTCTCTTTCTTCTGAGAAAGCAGGAATTTGAGAAGAAGATATAAATTGGAAAATAAATTTTTCTGTTTAAATGTTGGAACACTTGCATTATATGGTTTTAAAAACCCAAGGGGAACTCACCTTCTGGGAGCTAATAGCACATTGGAATTATATTTTGCTTGCCTCAGGGTGAAGCTTACTTCCAATATGTCCTCTAAGACTTCTGCCCCGAAAACACAGACTGGAGTTTAACCAGAGGAGAAAGAGAGGCCTGCTCATTGGCCTCTACCCAAAATGTGCCACAAATCCAACTCCTGGACAGGGGACGTTGTGCCAGAACTAGAGTCTGTGCACACAAGTCCTCCAGGACCAAGAAGAGCTGGAGAGTCTGACTCAAAGGGAAACAGGTCTTATTACCACCAGATGATGCAGAGTCTAAAAGCGTGTGTAACTCTCAGAAGAAGAAGATGGTGGTTAGCACTTCCCCAACATCCATGGTTGTTAAACACACTGTTCTCTAGGGCATCTCGATGAACACATTTATAAATCCGTGTTCTAAGTCTTCTGGAAGATTCCAGTGTCAGTCTTCCTGCCTTTGGTTCAGAACCATACTGTTCCAGAATGATTGAGTCCCCACCTTAGGCAATAGTGCCCACAGGGACGCTGTTAAGTTCTGCTGTTTTTCACAATTGTTTGCTTCCCATCTCTGTGAGAAGATTATGTGCACCTTACTTATTCTTGTGTGACCCACAATGCCTGTTTCAGGAGTTACATATGTCTCCATCCCACTGATGTTGGGCTTGGCTGTAAGATTTACACCTGTCAGTGAAATGTGATGTGTGTGTGTGAAATGTGACCTGTGTGCACCTATGTATGTATATGTGTGGTGTACATGTGTGTGGAATGTGCTGCGTGTACGTGTGCATACATGCATGTGTGTGCATGAAACACTATGCATGCCATACCAGACCAGCAACGCTGAGAGCCACTGTCTCTGTTGAACGTTGTCCTTTTTCTGTCTCCATGATCAAGATGGGGTGTCTTTCCCCCTCAGCAATGGCTATCCTAAAAGAGACAGACAGTGTGCAAACCTGGTGAGAGATAAGAACTCTCACGCATCATTGGTGGGTATGAATAATGGTACAATCATTTTGGAAAACAGCCTGGCCATTTCTTAAAAAGTTAATCATAAGTTTATCATAAGACCCAACTATCATAAGACCCGCCAAGAGGAACAAACACGCATGTCTATGTGAGGACTCGTACGTGAACATTCGTGTCAGCACTATTCACAATACCCCCAAAAGGAAGCTATCCAAACATCCATCAATAGATGAGCAGATAAACATGTTGTGTGTCCATATGATGGAGTATGGTCCTGCCATAAAAAGGAATGAAATATGAGCACAAGCTACAATGGGGATAGACCTTGAAAATGTGATTCTGAGGGAAAGATCCAGACACAAAAACCACATCTTGTATGATCTGTTTTATATGAAATGTCCAGAAAGTGATCCTTGACAGTGACGGCAAGTAGATTAGTTGTTCCCAGGGCTGTAACGAGAACAGAGTAACTGCCACCAGGCATTAAGGATCGTATGTGTGTAATGAAAATATCTTAATGCACAACAGTAGATTTCCTGAGAAACCACCAGATCGTATCCTTGAAAGAGGTGAACGTCATGTAATAAAAGTCATTAGATTAAAAGAAGAAAGAAAGGGTGTGCCCCCTCACCCTGGACCTGAGATGAGGAGACACAGCAGAGACACAGAGCTTCAGCAACCCACAGGCAGTGTGGAGCCCAAGCAAGGAATGAATCTGTGCTGTTGCGAGCCACAGGAATGGGGGATTTTTGTTACACGGCGTAACTTAGTAAGAGCTCACTAATGCAGAGTTCACGTCAGATTCAACCTCAGGTCTTCTGATACACAGCCCCCTAGTGCTTCCCTGCTGTCAATCACTTTGTTTATGTAACGCCAGCAGTCACAACCCATGGTTAATGGGAAGTCTTGACGTTCTCTGGAGCTGCACATCAGGCGGGACTACACTTGGCACCAGTGTCAAGGGTGCTGGGCTGGTCGCACACAAACCATGACCGAGGGAGGGTGACTTTGAACCTAGTCGGATTTTCTCCATTGCTCTGGGTCCTGAATAATTAACATGGTAGGTGAGGCGTGTCAGAGGATGTGTCCCAGAAGTAGCCATAATGGTAGCCGTTGGCAGCACCTGGCTGGTGAAGAAGCTGGACCAAGCTTCTCGAAGAGGGACCAGCATGGACAGAGCCCAAGGAAGGACTTAACCAAACTCCCTCTTGAGCCCTGCAAATGCTTTGCAGATGCATTTCATCTTGTACCCACAGAACCCTTGAGGTTCTGTGGCAACATCACTGTTGCCCTCATCTTGCACAGAGGGGAACTGAGGCTCAGCCAGCCCTCCTGAGTGATCCTGAGTCGAATAACAGTGGCAGGCAGAGATCTGCCCCCTTCAAGCTCATGCTCTCTGCATTGTACATTGCCTCTGCCTTTTGGGGTCACTCTGAGTGAAAATCGAGGTCCTTTCCCACTGCTCCAGATGTTACCATGTGGGTCGGGAAGAGAGAGGCCGCTGTGTCCTGAGCTAGATCCGGGCCGAGGATGGCAGCCCTGATGTGCGGTGAGGCTCCAGTGGGGCTCTTGCTGCCACGTGGAGGAGCCACGGAAGGAGGAGAAACAACTTCCCATGTGGAGCATCTGCCACACTGGAGGAAGAGTCCACTCCCAGCCGCGTCTGAGCTGCAAAACCCCAGCCCGCGTCCTTGGGCACGCGGCATGCCTGGGCGGTCAGGGCAGCGAGGCACACGGGACATGCGGGTGTCTGTGTGGGGACCACACGGTCACAGCGTCCTGAAGACGACCGTTGTCCATTCCACCCCCATCGGATACCAGCACTGAAACTGCAGCTTGCCCGCCCTGGGCCAAGGGGAGGTCCGGGGAGGAGAGGGTTGGTGTTGCCAGGGGGCGTCCGACCCCTGCTTTCAGAGTGGCTGCCTGGACACCCCTGGAGGCGCTGAGGAGACAGGATGTCTGTGCTTGGGATGTGGGCTGTACTGTAACAGGCACAACCCTGCCTCCGACGTCTCTGACATGTGTGCACATACGTGTATGTGCGCAGACGAGTGTACGTGGGTCTGTGACTTCATATGTTGTAATGGTTTACTACGGCCGAGCAGTGACGTCACAATTTAAACGAAAGCCATAAGCAGGTGCATCTGCTTCCAAGAAAATTTAAAAACAGAGACACAATGAAAAGCAGGTAGAACAGAGGGGAAAACACAGTTGAATCGTGTTCGATGTTTTATAAGCCCTGGACCACTTACAGTTGCGCGTCGCGGTGCGACCAAGTTGATCCCCAAATGGAACAAATGCGTTTGCGGAGAGATGCTCGAGGAACTGGTGTAACCATCAGATGATCATGGCTCTTATAGCACGCACCCCCTCACAGACATCCACGGGAACCCAAGCCCCCAGTGAGACTCCGGGCTGAGCAGCTCTGCCTTGGTCCCTGAGTATTTTACCTAAGTGTGTGTCGTGGGCGCCAGGCCCACGGGCTCCTTCTCTGCATCTCTTTGCAGAGCTCCTGCCCGCATGGTCATGCAGGCTGTCCGTGGCTCTGTGGCTCCTCTGTCTTCATCCTTCCCCCCACCGGCCTGCAAGAGCAGAAGGGGCAAAGCTGAGCTGTTGGCAGCGAGTGGCTGCAGATGTGGTGCTCCTGCCCGGGGCCCTGACGGCAGCCCCTGGCAGCAAGCACACCAGCCACTGCTGTGGACAGACGCTTCCCGGGGACCGACGGTCAGCTCTACCCCCGACCGGGTCCATGCGGGGCAGGTGGTCCACAGCAACTTCCACATTCTGAAGCAGCAGATGAGCAGATTCCCTACCTGGACCAAGGCTTTAGTTGATTTTCCATCTGTCTTGGAAACTCGTTTATACCTTTCACGGGTCAATGCAAGTGCTCATTTCTTCCACTGTGGCCTCAGAGATATGGGGTAGGGCTGATCAGATCAAATGAGAACATTTGTTTCCTCTGCAATCAAGAAACCTGTGTAAACATCCTTAGCATGGAATAGTTCCAAGTCTAGTGTGAGAACTAGGCTTGCTTGTTTTCTGGTCCTTCTTTTGGACAGAATGACAGTATGCCAGCACCTTTGTGGATATACACATCAGCAAATTTCGGACAGGATAAAGGGACAGCAACGGAGCTTTGTTACCCATTTATTTCCCAGGGAGGTGGGACAGATAACGAAAACCTGGGTATTTTTGCAGATGTGCAGACACATTCACCAACCGAAGCTCCCCGGCCGACTCTCCACCGGTCAGGTTACTAACCCTTAATGTTATCACAAGCAGGGCCTGAGAAATCTGAACAATGAAATCGGTGTGGTGGGACAACTCCGAGGGCTTCCTAGAGCCTCACCTGGTGATTCGGTGACAAAGCTCATCTTTGCAAGCCAGCCCTCGAACCGCCCCCCACCGATGGCACGGCCGCTCCGTGCATTTCCCAAGCCCCTGATGTGTTTGGCGGCCACTAACGACAAGTGGAATCTTGAAGGACCAATGCTATGGGCCTACAGTCTCTTCCTTCAGAATCCCTCATACAACCGCGTTTCTTTAAAAATTCGTGTAGGTGGTGAGGAGACATGAGCAACTTTCAAAATTCAGTCCAATAGCGCACAGACCTAAACCCTATCTGGACGTTGGAAGTAAGTCCCTGCAGAGCCTGCGACACTTCCAAGTCTCCAAGTGTGTACTGTGTGAGGCAGGAAGGATCTCGCCCCGCTTCAGCATTTATAACACAGATATGTCCTTTATCTTCCCCTTTTCCTGAGATAGTTTTAGATAAATGGATCTTCTGGGCCTGCCTTTGACTCTGACACAGTGGAGGGCGGTGCCTTGAAGGACCAAGAAATGCGTCTCAATCTTGGTGTGTAAATTAATTGCTAAATCACAATGCAATTTGTATGGAATTGCATTTGAATGCAAGATTAATAATGAATGAATTAATCAAGATTAATTTTATTATAATGGATACCAAAGGATCTAATGATGATTGGTCGCTTGTTCTTGAGAGCTGCCTTATAAATATTCACACTTTGGTTCATTCCTTGGCTCCTATATTTGAGGGAGGCTTTCTTTGATAACTGTGTGTGTTGGGTGGGAGAGGTTTTGGCAGAAGCCTCTCTTTTAGGAATTAATCTCCTTGCTAGACAGCCCCCCATCCCTGGAGGGGGTCCCCAGCTAATGAATTGTTGAGAAAATATATAAATTTTATATTTGGAAAATAAAGGTCCAAATGTGAGGAAGGTCTCTTTTCGATGATGTTTCTCTCATTCAATTAGCTTGACATATTTAAGAAAATTAATTCAAAATGAAATGAGGTGATGTTTTGGAAAATGGCAGGGCATTGTTTCAATTTGAGTTAGTGAGATTATGGTATGGTTATATTTTAAATCATCATTTAAATTTAATTCAGGTAGGTCTTAAAATTCTACATAACACCCAAATAATAATATAAAGTCACAGTGTTCTCCAAAAATCCAATTTTCTATATTCCCTGAACGAAAAATGAGAATAGTTATAAATTAAAAATGGTATTGGGTTTGCAATTGTTTTTTAGGGGGTGATAATTGTTTTTTGAACCCACAGGAACAATAATTTGCTGGGGAAGCTACACCTGTCCCGGGACGGGCGCCGAGCTCCCGACTACACTCCGGGGCCCACAGAGTTCATTTCCACTTGTTGGTCGCCTCCTGCTCAGTCCCTAGTCCCTGGAGGTGTGCTTTCTCCCGGCTTCTTCCCTTCCTACGCTTCTCAGCTGCACTCGTGGGTTCGCCGTCTCTCTCCTGCCCTTCGATGGCATTCCTGCATTGGGTCTCCTCTTTGTACTCATTCTTCACACTGTCCTACGACCCCTCAGCTATGAGCATGAGCTAAACCACCATCTGTTTGCTGCTTATGCTCACATCTCTTCCTCAGCCTGGTCCCTCCCGGATCATCCGGGATCCCCCCCATCTGCTGCTCATCGATGCCCCACAGGCATCCCTAACCTGCACCTGTCCAGGGCCGTAACCTCTTCCGTACCTTCTCCACCCTGCCTGTGCTTCCATTGGTGTCTTCCATCAGTGATTTCCAAATGGCCTCACCACGGTCCATGGGGCAGAGGTCCTGAGGGTCATGAGAATCCTGCCCTTCGAGAGGACCCACAACCACAAACCCTGAGAGTTTCTAAAACTAAAAACCATGTCGCGGGATGTCTCTGAACCCTAACAGACAACGGCTTCATTCTTGGCTCAGATCTTCCCTTAAGAGATTCTGTGTCTTTGACAACTCAACGCCCACAAAGATGCCATGACGTTCCCAGCACTTTCTCTGGCTATTGTGATTTTGCCAAATTCAACTTGGGTCACTGGAACCTAAGTTTTTGAAATTGTTAGCATTGTGATGCTTTTGTAAAACACTGTTAATTTCTATACTCTATGTAACGCTATGATCTAAGTTTTTTTGAATTATACAACTATCTTGGAAAATGCCAAGACCTCAACCAATGTTAATACATTGCTTTCAAAATAATCATTAATAACCATCATCGACTGCCAGAAATTTTGTGAGGGAAGTCATATAATTATTGATAATCCTCACAAAGAGTCCGCTCCTTAATCCCAGGTTGACAGACGCATACACTGGAGCTAAGGCAAGCTTAATGCCTTGCCCACGGTCACACTAACAAATGACCAGAATTCTAACCCATCATTTTAAAAATTCTTTGCTTTTCCCACTATACCTGCTGCCTACTATAGAGATTTGACAAATTTTTTATTTTATTTTTTGTTTTTAAAGATTTTTTATTTATTTGACAGAGAGAGAGACAGCGAGAGAGGGAACACAAGCAGGGGGAGTGGGAGAGGGAGAAGCAGGCTTCCCGCGGAGCAGGGAGCCCGATGCGGGGCTCGATCCCAGGACCCTGGGATCATGACCTGAGCCGAAGGCAGGCACTTAACGACTGAGCCACCCAGGTGACCCGGGAAATCTTTTTAACAATATAAATGATAAGTTATAAAATATTTTATATTATTATTATTTTTTAGAAGATTTTATTTATTTATTTATTTGACAGAGAGAGACAGCGAGAGCAGGAACACAAGCAGGGGGAGTGCGAGAGGGAGAAGCAGGTCTCCCGCTGAGAGAGCCCCAGGGGCTCGATCCCAGGACTCTGGGATCATGACCTGAGCTGAAGGCATCCGACAAATTTTTTAAAAATCAACTTTTACCTTAATTAACATCAACTTCCCTGACTGTAACACTTACAATTACAAAATTTGCATGATTCTCCACATGATACTGTGCTCTAGAATATTAAATTAAGTTTTGATAAACCAATGCCAGATTTTAGTGCTTTTCTAATCAACCAAGCTGTAGACAAGTGCTCAGGCTTTAGATTTAGGTAATTCCTTGGTTTTTTTTTTTCATACTTTTTTTTTGAATATCAATAAGTTTCATGCACATTTACCCCTTTGCCAGGAAAGAATATAATGTACTACGATGCAATGCTCACTTAAGAAAGATCTCATATTTTGTACCTAATGTATTCCTAAAGATAATTTTAACAAAAATTATTAAAGACTCGAGTGAAGTCAAGTATTTGATAAGCACATTATTTTTTTTTTTCCACTGGGAGAAACAAGAAGGGCACAGGTTTTGGGGATTGGCACCAGTGAGGGTAAATGAGAGAAATGCATGGTCAGGCATCTGGGTCAGATAAACATGCTCATCTTCTCTCCAGAAAACGTTGGTTAATTTAATTTTTAAAGCAGGTTGTCTGATGGCATTAGACATCTAACCCATAGATGTTGTACATCTCACTCTCTCTGGCCCAGGCCCCGTGCCAACATTGCCTGGGAATTAAGGGCAACGGCTCTGTGGTTCAGACTGCCCGGGCATCGTCCTTACATTTTATTTCCTCAGGCACCCGCTAATTCTCACTGTGGTCCTTTAGCGTTGGTGTGTAAAGCAACTTAAATTCTAATTAGAAACACAGTAGAAGAACCTGACCGGGCCCACTTTGCTGGAATTCCTCCTCGTTAAGATGAGCTTTAAGAGTAAGCAATAGGATCTGTCAACCTCAGAAAATAACCTACTTTGGAATGTTCTTTACTACAATCTGAAAATAGTTTTCTGGCAACTTACGGGGAAGAGAAGAAGAGCTAGCTGAGCCCCTCCTTTGGAGACGAGCCACGTGTCCCAGTACTGACAGCCAGTGTGTTAGGCTAGTAAATCCATTTTCCCCCAAATATACAATATTTCTCAAAGATATGTAAAATAAGAATTAACTTGATTTTCTTTTTTTTTTAAGATTTTATTTATTTATTTGACAGAGAGAGACACAGCGAGAGAGGGAACATAAGCAGGGGGAGTGGGAGAGGGAGAAGCAGGCTTCCCGCGGAGCAGGGAGCCCGATGCGGGGCTCGATCCCAGGACCCTGGGACCATGACCTGAGCCGAAGGCAGATGCTTAACGACTGAGCCACCCAGGTGCCCCAAGAATTAACTTGATTTTCAAGTAGATATGCATGAAACCCGCACACGCAGATGGACAATAAAAGGGCCTTCTTCATGAGAGCAAACATTATGCGGAGGGCTGGAGGGTGCAAAACCAAGACGTAAGTGCGTCCGCGTGTGGGGAAACACATGATACATTCATTTCTATACTCTGTGTTAGTTACATTTTCAAAAAACATGTTTTGTCAACTTTTAGATGGTTTTTAGGGTTAAGTGCCTCTAAATTTAAAGTCCAATTGTTAATCTGAAAAAGTGACAATAAATAAACTGCAAAGTGTCCAGATATTCTAGAAGCACAGGGTAAATGGTCTGCTTTCTTCCAGATTAGCAAACAGACTTGCTGTTTTAAATTAGAGGTGCTTTATAGGTACTTTGTCTAGAGGACAAAGACAAATATATCGAGCTGTGATTTGGAAACATCATTCACACGGTACTTAAAAATGAAGTTTATTAAATGTCTCCAACAGTTTGTGTGCCCACGGTTGGCCCCTGTGCTTAGGTATGCCCCATCTGGGTGGGAAAACACAGTGAGAACGACCGTGTCCAAACATGCAACAAACACTGAGCTACACGTGACTTACGAGCCTTAGTTCTCAGTGTTCTTACCTACACCGACTTCTAGTACAAGGGGCTTGGGGGCTGCCCTCAACAATAAGCAACTACTCACATTTTAAATTACAGGACTAAGTGCCCTCAAGAGCAGAGCTCAAGAGCAGGTTGGGCACATGGAGCGGATTTGCAAAGCTGAGGTGAACGTCCCTGTTGCCGGAGGAGCCATCTTCCTGGACGCAGGAACCGTGTGTGGAGGGCTCAGGGAGCACGTAGAGAGAGGGCCTGGGGAGTAGAGACGCATGAATATATGCACATTCCTGCATTTAGCTGCATGTTTTATAGCTATAGAAGCAAAAGGAGGGTCAGAAAAGTAAGGTAGCTTATTCACCGATTCCTTAGCCCGAGAGCCAAAGCCATGGGCCCTCCTGGGTCACCCCAGACTGTCCCCAAAGAACAAAACTCAAGGTTATCATTTTTGCAGAATTAGTCAGGGCCACAAGCCACAGTTGACAAAAGTGGATTCAAATTACTTATTTAATAATGCCCCTAAGAGCGTTTATTTTATCGACAATGGCTTATATTATAGATTCAAGAAAATAGCCTCTCTGGGGTGAAAACCGAATAATATGTCACTGAATCACATGTGAGCTGTTCATTATTCTCAGCCAGCATTCTAGAAAACATGAAACTAATAATCCAATTGCTCAACTCTTGGCTTGCAACTGTTGTGCAGACTTTTAAATAACACCAAGAATCCCCAGCCTGCCTCGCATTAAAGATGCAGGTTTGGTCCTAACGCCTAAATAAATCATGGAAAGGCTACCTTTAGTGGATTTTGATGCAGTGTTGGGACATACCCAGTGCTGGGGGCAAGCCCAGGAACCAAACGTCAGGCCTGTCCCCACATTTGCAAAAGTACAAATGGAGCTCCATTCGCCATAGAGCTACCCATTTACAAGTTATCCATCAGGATAAAACACTCGGAAATAAAGTGCATTCTAGGGCCCCATCGTGCTGATGGGGGTGGGGAGATCAGCTATCACGGGGGGAAGGCAGGAGGGGAGAATTCGGTGAAGGACGCACTGAGGGATCTTTTTGGAATGCCGGAGGATTCTTGCTTCACAGGTGGAGTGGGCCCTCCCTGCACTTCCGGAGGGAGTCCATGGGGGAGCCTGCTCTCAGTGTGGTCAGGGTGAGCCTACCCCACAGCCTCAGGGCTCTGACCAGGAAACCCTGGCCCAGCGCCAAGCGGCAGTGTGCTCTGGATCCTGTGGTCCTAGCAAGTTCCCAGGGGTTTCCCTGAGGGTGAAGCTTTGGAAAGCACTGTCCTAAGAGGAGGAGTGGCGGTAGCGAAGGCGGCTGGCCGGGCGAGGCCATGTGTCTGAACCCCGAGTCCGGCTTTGCTCTACGTCACACGTCCTGTGGGGGTTGTGGGGTCAAAGCTGGTGCCTCTAAGCCCCCGCAGACTAGGTGACACCACAGACGCACTGCCGCGTCCCTGCCTGCGTGAGGGGTTGCGGCAGGCACGGCCCCACACCTGGTCCTTCCGCGCCGGCCCAGCGCCGGTTCTTCTCTCGGGGGCACCTCCCTCTGTCCTCAGAGACGAACCGAGGACATTCTCTTAAGACTTCTCGATGAAGGCAGAGTACATTTTTGTTTCAGTACAATTATCTTTATTTAATCAAATTATGGAAAGTCTTTGCTGAATCAGATGTTTGTATTTTTATAAAAAGTCGGTTTAAGCTCAATATACTACTTGATTATTGGAGACTGAAAGCAAATACAATCTCTGAGACAAGAGGGAGGAATTGGGAAAGAAAATACAATATGTCACATACTTTTTTTTATCATTTTAATACAAAATGTTGGGGGCAAAGAGGAACATTTAGATCTAATATTGATTTTTTAATTATCTTCCACATTCTCTTATCTTCTCTTACAACTCTTTTTGGTTTGTTTGTTTTTGCATTCACTGGTTAAAAAAATTGGTATTGGTAGCATTGACATGGGCTTATATTTTAGGTCCATATCAATACTGTACATCTAATATACTAACAAGATTTGCAGAGGAAACACCCAACCCAGCGTTTTGTGTTGACAGAGATAAGGGGGCCCGAAAAGGAAAGGCATGAAGTCGACATGGCCAACAGATGAGTACTTCCACGAAGGGGTCATGTTATCTCAGGACCATCGTGACCAAGGCCCTACAGACGTGCGTTCTGCACAGAAGACAGCCTGACGCTCTGGGAGGCCTGGGCGGTGCCTCCCGGCACACCTGGCTGATTCTCAGGCTGGATAGCTGCCCAAAAAGGTAAAATGGGCACGTCTGGGACAAAACGAGATGTGACGGATGGATGACGTTAAAACTTCCCGTCCCCGCTAATGTCTGATTATCATAATTTCCAATGTTATGAATCGTTACTTATTGATTGGCCTAAGTGCACTTTGTGCATTGTGATAGCAAAGCACGATCCTATCTGTTCCCCAGCCTCATGCACGGAGAAGACTATGTAAAAAGCTATCTTCATTTTGGGCAATTAAATGGAACACCACATAAGGCGTCGTGTACATGAGCAGAAATATGACCCCCTGATGTGGACGTAGTTTGCCATGTAGAGAAAGCACATATCAAGTTTATGCAGGCTACAAAACCATTAACAGGGGTGGCTTTTAAGGGGTCCGCTGTGACTCATGCTGTATCCATCTGTGCCATTTGGAAATCAAGTCTTCTTAATCGATGGGATACACCGCAAGTTTCAATGGTTTTCAGCAGAGAGGACACATAATTCCACTGTAATTTGAGTATGATATTCTAATTGATTAATTGGATTTTCTTGTAAGGTGGCACAAGATATTGTGATGTAGAAAGGTTATCCACAGTGTATGGGAGAATAAGAATGCTCAAAAGTGCACGGTAAAATTAGAGACGATGGACTCTGAAAAACAAGCTGAGGGTTCTAGAGGGGAGGGGGTGGGGGATGGGTTAGCCTGGTGATGGGTACTAAAGAGGGCACGTTCTGCGTGGAGCACTGGGTGTTATGCACAAACAGTGAATCATGGAACACGACATCCAAAACTAATGATGCAATCTATGGTGATTAACATAACAATAAAAATTATTAAAAAAAAGTGCACAGTAAATTAATGGCACCACAATGGGGGGACGTAAGTAATGAAATGGCCATTTACTCTCAACAAGTGTATTCTGTTTTTAAATTGCATACATTTATGGGCAAAAGCAAAATAAAGCACAACGAGAAGCACACGCACTCCCGCACACACACGCACGTGGAAGACTCCTGCACGTGGTCACACTTCGAAGGAGTGTGTGTGGTCCATGGTCATTGTATTGTGGGCAGTAGGCTGCTTGTGTGTCCGCTGCCCCTGGAAGGGCACTGAGCACTCCCTCCCCTTTGCTTTCTCTGGTCCCAGAAACCTCCCCCTCATCCAGTCAACCCTTTCCTTAGCAGCAAACACACTTTAATCTAAATGAAAACTCCCTCATCCCAGAGCCTCTCTTTCCCGTCTTCCGGGGGCACAAGAATGAGGCACACACCTGCCTTGGCAGGAAGAGGAGTGACGGACATTTTGGGGGTGAGAGGAAATACCAGGGAGCTAGAGAGTGGCTCTGGGGAGACACGGATCCGGCGGGACTGGTGAGAGGGAAGGAGTTAGCTCAGCTGAGTGGAGGTGGCTCCTTGAGGGACACCGTGGCGGGGAAGCCATTTCTCCGAGAGCAATCTGGGGAAGGCCGTGGCTGTGGCCAACGTGGTGATTCTTGCTATTCTCAATCCAAGATGCTGACAAGAAAAAGCTCCAGGCGCCCACTGTCTTCACGCTGAGAGAACAGGGGTGACAAAAACCGGAGCCTCCCGGGCTTGAGCGGGATCTTACGAACATCTCCACCTGGTTCGGAAGGTCTGGGCTGGGGTCTGAGATGGCACTTGTCTGACGCCGCCGAGGTGGGCCAGGGCTAGCCGGTGCCAGGATGACTGTCTGAGTAGGGGCCTGGCCATTGGAGAGATGGAGGACACGCAGGTCCTGAATGGGAACCTATTCTAGGTTAAGATGATTCTAGGTCCTGCAAGCCCCTGAGCTGTGGTGCAGCTCACACGCTTACAGTCATATCACCTAAAGATCAAAATATTTTATGAGAATCACTTTATTCATTTTTCTCTTCCTTTCGCTCAAGGGCAAGACTTAACTAAAAACAAAATGAATTACTAATGGAGAAAGTCACCCTAAACCTGCCATTTCTTTCTGTCATGTAGAAATATGACAATGGGCCTGTGTTATGAATTCCTCATAAAAGCATTTGGCAAGGTATGGACAACAAAATGACGTGTTTCCGGGTGCTGGCTTTTAAAAGATAGAGTCTCTTACAGGATATTTGATCACATAATTAAGAAAGAGACCAAGCTGTATATATTCTGAGCATTAAAAAACACCCTGGTGAGAACCTGTGAGATAAAACTATTTGATGTAATACATAAGGGATTAGAAGCGCTGCTGACTTTTGTTGGGAAGGCTCAAGGTATTTTGGGAGGGAGATATACACACCTCCTCTTTTTAACAAGCAAGGACCCCGTTTCTCAATCTCCCTCTCTCTTTCATTTGAAATAAGGATTCGATGAAGAAACTCCGTGCGGAAGGGCAGCCACTCGGAAGGTGTGCCGCTGAAATCAGACCTGAACAGAGAAAGCATCGCTGTAGACTCCCCTCCCCGCCCCAGACTCGGCTCCTGAAACACGTCCTTGCCTCTCCATGTCCCCTCCCTGCCCACAGGTGGCCCTCAGGGCGGTTCCAAGGGGCCTGGGGTCATATTACTGGGGGACGCTGCCTGGTGTCATGACGTCTGGTAATTGAGACTTCCACCACTCACCACTCTCTGGAAGCGCACACGACGGTGGGGAACCTGGCGTTGTGACAGACAGATGGGCACCGGAGAGGGTGGATGGTCTGAGTACAGCCATGTGGAAAGGTATGGACGTTGCAGTCCGTGCCCCATGCAATTGGCACAAATCATCTGGATTTGACCTGAGGAAGGCTGTTCGGAGACACGAGAGTGTGCAAACAAGGGGTGACAGCCGCGCCATGACCCGACCTGTGTCATGGGGCGGCTCCAACGTCAGGCAGGGTTGGAATACAGATGAATGAGCCTCTCTGGGTGCGGGCTCTGCCTCATTGGGCCCAATTTCATCAAACAGCCAAGTGCTGGGGGAGAGGGATACACCGGGCAGCCTGTCCGGCGAAGCATCGGCAAGAAAACCGTGCAGCTGACAGACAGCCCAGAGGGCAGCCCAGCCCGGCCTGGTGGCCGCTCTTTGCTGAAGTCTTGTTCTTCAGGAGGAAGGAACAAAATCACTCGCCGACCACAGGCGGTGCTCATTGTCTCCGGGGTCGGGAAGGACGCGGGCTGGCGCTGTGAGCCATGTGGGCCCGGCCGATGGCTCACGTCCCCAAGTCCCCACTCCTCGTCCCTCGGGATACATCGCTCTCTTCATCAACTGTGTTCTTATTTGTGATCTGTGGCATTGTACTTCTTTAGAATAAGGTCATCGGTTACATGGATGCTGACCCACGTGCATGCATGTATCCTTGCAAAAACACTACCGCTTCAAACGCATCCTAATAATGCAGGTATAAATGGTCTGTGGGCTCCCCGAGGCTGGGGGCTTATCCCAGGTTATCAGCCCCCAGGGCCCAGCAGGTGCCCACGGGGGTGCCGGAAGCCAGGTCCAGGCCCTGGGCCTTTGGGTGCACGGTGCACGGCTCCCTTCATGAGAAAGTTGTGGGATGGCCATTGTGCATGCATGGATCTTGGGGAAGTTAATTGGACTATCAGCAGTAATTTAGGACTTTTCATAAGCCAAACTGCTTCAGCTTTTCACATAAACTCTCACAGAGCTCGTCAGCAGGACTTATAGACCTTCTCTTTGCTGCGTGTGACCTGAGCCAGCTTGTCTGCCTGGCCACCACTTTGTTCCCAGGAGGCATGCCACCCCTGTGGCCTGAGACATGGTGGTGACCGGGAGGTGGGCCCTGCAGCCACACATCTCAGGCGCCCTAACCAGGGGATGCGGGGGCCATGGCTGCAGATGCGTGGAGATTTGTGGCCAGAGGTTCCTGAGCACCAGCACTGGGCTGTTTTCATCCTCTTTTTGTCTTTTTCAGCATTGTTGAGCATAATTGACTCCTAATGTTTGCACGTTTAAGGTGCGCAACGTGGGATGTATGTGACCACACTAAGTTCAGTTAATATCCATCATCACAGCTACAGTTTCACTTCTTGTGAAGAAAATCTTTAAGATCTACTCTCTTAGCAAATCCCAGAGGAGCTGCATGACACCATGGACTATATCTGCCATGTGGGCAGGACAACCCCAGGGCATCCCCATCTGGCACCTGGAGTGTGTCCCTTTGACCGTCTCCAAACTTCCCCTCCTTATAAGCCTTATACCCACAGCCAAGTGGGCACCAGGCTCCTCACGTCAGGACCGGACAACAGAGCTTGGGATGGATCGCAGGGATCGGGTATTTGCATCAGTTCCCACTAGTGACCTTTCACCCCTGTGTGCTCCCCATCTCCAGGACCGTGGCTGTAAGAGGGCTAAACTGTAGGTTGCACACATGCTTCCCTTAACTTGCTGGTTAGCACACACTCACGGGCCACACACCTATGTGCACACGCATTCCCAAGATCAGAATGCATCACAAAGAAATCCTCGGGTACAACTGACTGCTGAAGACAGAAAACATTTTAAAAGAGTCGTGTTCGCTGATGGCAGCCAGTCTGTTTAGAGATGGGTGAGGGGTCATTCTAATTCTATAAAATCCTGCCCCTTACTCACTTGTCTTTAAAATCTCTGTTCCAAGGATACAAAGTGCGAAATGGATAGAAACTGGGTAACAGAACAGAAGAATCACAGATCACGGGACATGTTCATAAATGAAACACAGTCAGTGTGGAGAACCCTCGGGAGGGGGAAATTTCCAGGGTGAGTCATCCGTAGACTCTGCAGACAGCTCACTTTTACCCTGTAAACACAGGGGATTTTAACTCGCTCTAAGATAGCGCGCAGAGGGTCACGTTTTTCTCTTTGAACTCAGCTAATTCGCTGTTGATTTTTGTTTTAATTTAGGTCACCCAATCTTAGTTACCTTATAATGAGAAATGAAACATCTTGGGTAATAAGGAGATACCCAAATGAACCCACTCCTGCTCAGATTCCCGTCTGCTAATTATGCACCTGTAGAACACAGGAGGGAGTTAAGAAACTGCCCGACTTCCTCCTGTGTGTCCGGAGCCATAAAGCCTGGGATGCTCACAGATGATATTTTCTCTTCTTCAACCGTCTTAGGCAGGAGACCACATACATAAAATAGTTAACATCATACGTGGGCTTGTGTGCATATCGACTGGCTCTCTGAGGCTTGCGAAGCAGCACGCCCTCTGGACGGCCTCGGCGGTGTTTCAGCTGCGAGTGGGTCTGCATGAGGCTGATGCTCCCAAGGAAGAAGGGGACGAGGCTGAGCCAAAACGCGGACCGTGGCACCTCCGCGTTCCCTTGGTGCTTCTGTGAGGAGTACTGTCCAGCTTCCCTGGTCTCTTCTGTCTCTACTCCATCATCCTCAGCTACGCGGACCTTGTCTCCCTCGAACAGAAACACCCAAATCTAAGGCGGGGCTGGCTGAGCTGGGAGGCTCCCTCTTGGACACTTGGTTTGGAGAGTTCTGCGAGCTGAGCCAGGGAGGAAGCCACTGCGGGCGGGGGGCTTCATGGCGGCCCACTGGGGGCAGAAGCCTTGTTCTTCTGGGAATCACAGCTCAGCAGCACGAGGTCAGGAGAGGGGCCCGGGGTGGCCGTGGAAGGCGGGCGGCCCCAAGGCCAGGGGTCTTGCTGGAGACACCCTCGCGGGGCTCCCCAGGGCACGGGCAACAGTATGACGTGCAGCACACCCGGGGACATGCATTCTGAACATAGCTGAGGTCCTCTCGGAGCTTTCCCTGGCCCCATCTTTAAAATGGGCATACAGATTTAAACCAGAGAGCGAGAATTATTTACACGAGACGCAGTCTGTAAAGAATGGAGTGCCACGCGGGCAGCCCTCTGGCTCTCTCCGGGGGTTCTGCGGGTTCCACGGCCTTCTGCACGTGCCTGCTCAGCAGCACACGGGTGGAAATGTGGCGCTTCTGCATTGCGGCCCGCCTCCGGGGCCTGCTCCAGTGGGCTTTCTCCCCCCGGTGTATCTTCCTCATGCTCTGCTCACCCAGGTTATGGTATTGGTAAAACCGCCTTCCTGCTAACTGATTACAATCATATCTGCTCACACCCTCCCTTCAGACTGTAAACCTCTCGTCTTTGTAGCATAAAACCGGATTCAACTTACTGTTGGTGTTGGGGAAAGAATGAATAATACCTTTATTGAGATGTTCATGGAGTTTAGAAATCCAGTCTTGAATGTGTACAGAGTAAGCACTAGAAATGCCTTTTGGATGATGCTACAAGTGTCCTCATTCCCCCTAAATTTCATTTTTAACACCATTAGAAATTCATTCCTTTCAGTTAAGGAATGGCTCCTATTAAAATGCAAAAATCTTAAGAAGACTAATGCATTAAGTACTTACCAGTAATTAACACCTCATCATGAGTTCATTTATCAGACCCCTTCTTTGCTGTAGCTGCTGGAAACTCCGGGAACCCAGGAAGCACAATCCTGGAGGCGGGGCGTGTAGCACCTCCCGCGGGGGCTTGGCCTCAGTAGTAAGGGATGTTCCCTGAATGAACGGATGAGCCAATGAATGAACGCATGAATGCCTCAGTGTGCTCAGTACTGAGGTAGAAAGACCCAGAGTCTGTGCTTCAGTCCCATCGAGGATTAACAAGAGTAACGTGAGGTTCTTTTTATGACCTATCAATATTATTTACAAATCATTTTGGGAGGCAGCTGAGCATCTACTCTCTGAAAGGACGGGGCATGCATGTCTGGCCACCCAGGGGAGATCAGGACTTTGGGGAGCCTGAGGAAACACAGCCCTCATGCTGTAGCGAGGGTGCAGCCAGGAGCAGAACGCCCGCCGTGGGGTGGGGGCAAAGCGCAGGCCCACCGGCAGTGGGGGCCGGGCAGATGGGGACATTCTGCCAGTGTTTCAAGAACAAGTAGAGTTTTTAACTTCAGCGGGTATTGGAACAACTTACCTTAAACGTCGGTGGGTTTAATCTCAGGAACTCTGTATTTTATCCCAGGAAAGGAAGAAATGGGAAAAAAGAAGCAAAAACCATAAATACCAAGTGCTGGAGCAGCATGTGGCTGAGCAACGCCTTCTCCTCTGGCAAACGTGGCTTGCACAATCCTTCAGGCCTGCGATCGGACCAGTCCCTAGTTTTGACTCTTCCCGTGCACCTAGCACGGCACAAAATCAACACTCAGGGATGTACATGCTGCCAACGCCTGCGGAACTTGGAACTCAATGATTTCTAATTTCTTGACACATTTCAAAATCCCTAAGGGTACGTGAAAATGGACTTCCTCGGGGCTGCGACAGAAGTCCCGCCATCCTTGATCTCAGCATCTTGCTGGCTCCCTGTAGTGGACACAATGTATCCCATACGTCCTCTCCTGTGTCTAACATCCCCCCCCCCCCCAAAAATAAAAAAGTAAAAGGAAGCGTGAAAATTGTCAGTGTCTTGACAGAAAGGGCCATCCTGGTGGGGCCGGGGTGTGCAGGGTGGGTTGTCCACAGAAAGAGGCAGGGGTCTGGAGGCAGGTGTTCTGGGAACAGGGCAGCGACGCGGCGGGATGCTTGCGGGTCCGCGCTCGGGCACCTGGGCCAGCAGAGTGCCCACGTCGCCGGAGGGAATGCGGGAAGGGTGACAGACCGGGATCAGAAAGGGCATCAACAAAAACCCTGTTGTCTCCGGGACGTATCCTCCTGCATCCCGACCATGTTATGACACTCTGAAAGCACTTTCTGTGTGGGGTGGGGGTGGTCTGCGCATGTGCACAGAACAACCACGGAGACGTGACCCGTGTGCCCCGTCTGCCCAGTGCTCTGCTGTGTGTGCAACTCATGCCCACTTCTGGAAGAATCCGTAGGTTTTATTGGTTTCTCAGATGGATCCATTATTAAAATGAAGAAAGCAACATGGAGATAAATCTTCACTAAATTTAGGATATTTAAATAAAGATGTTAAGTTATCCTGATCTGAGCGGCTGACTTTGGCTATAAGTTATCAATAAAACGTGCTGTAATTTCAGGTCAATTGATATAACCTTTGTTTCCCCCATGTCCATAAGCTGTTCAAGGCCAGGAACCAAGTACCGTGTGCCGCCATGGTGGCCCTTCATAAACACACATCAAATAAAATGCACTCTCCAGATCCCACCCAGTAAAATGAGACCCCTCGGACTACTACTTTCCAGCTTTATTTACAATGTTTAACTTAGCTCTAAACTTCTTACGGGGACAAAGTCGCAAACCCTAAATTTTCCTGGCAGCCTCGGTGAGTGCGCTCTGGGTGAAGGGGCTTGCTAGCGCCGTCTGTGGACATTGGGGTGAGCGGGCGTCAGAGGCAGGGTCCTGGCTTCTGGAGAAAGCTGCTCGTCGCAGTTGAAAGTCACTTCATCTACTGCACACGGTTCAGTCCCCAGCCTACATGTGGATTAAAACCATGGAAACGGAACTTACTAGGGCACAAGGGCACATTATTTTATGCAGTCCATGAGCAAAACTCCACTCAGATAAACAAGAACATCTCTAGCTGGGAGTTGCCCTCAAGACTCCCGTGGGAGCCAAGCTCCTGGCACAGCCGTCGGCCGGGACAACCACGTGGCCTCTCGCAGCGCTGCTCAGCCCCAGGCCAGGGCTGCCAACCGCACATGGAGCAAGGCGGACGCCCCACCAAGGCAGGGAGGCTCCCCCACAGCTCGCCTGCTGGGTCACCAAATACCCACGTGGCCGATTCTCTCTCTCGGGGATGGCCTGTTTTAACCACTGTAAACATTAGGGTTTTCTGTTTTCCCTTTAAATCTCTCTTTGCCCTCCTACTCTCTTTTTCTCTAAAGTTTCCAGTGGTGGAATATGCAAGGCAGTTGACCAGAGCCTCCTGTTCGAGCACGGGAAGACAAACACCGTGTAACACGGCGTTTCTGTGGTCTCAGCGAGGGATCACGTGCTGGGGGGATCCAGGGGTGTTAGAACTACTGATATGGGAGGTGCCCTCATGTGTACAGAGCAGGAAAATAGAAAAGGACACATCTCAGCACGAGGTAGTTCAAGTCAACTCATTTTTTTAGAGTTGAAAAGAAATACGTGTCTTCAGAATTGGCAAATGTCTGCAAGGAGCTGAGTACTGACTCTTACTCAGCACTTCTGTTTCCCGTTGATGAAGGCCACCCAGACTGGGGTCCCTGGGGGTCGGTTTGCATCTAGGCAGAGTGCACAGCTCATGAAGAACTAGGTTAGCACATGGGATCAATGAGAGGACAGCCGGTCTCCCAGTGGTCACCATCCACCTATTATGAAGGGCATCTACTATTACAGAAGCAATACTTCATTCAAACAAAATCCCTGCTTGGTTTTACCGTCGGCTTGCTGTCCCCATTGGGGCTTAAAAGAGCTCTGTCATCTGAGGGAGCCGGTCTGTGAGCCTTTCCCTGGGCCACAGGGCGCCTGCACGCCTTGCCCGCGCCCAATCTGCGGGGCCACCTGCTTACTGCTGTGCCTAATGGAGGTGGCTCACCCACCTGCTCTCTTGGAGGCAGCCTTAATTAGAGCATTCCATGCTGCTCTGTGGCGCCCCGTCGAAGGCCCCGTCTGTATGGCCGTTAAGTAATGTGGGCGATAAACATGTTTAAATAGTTGCTGCTCTCAGGTTCACTGAGCAGGGACATGTTTTATTTTTGTTAGGACAGAAAATGGCGTTAAATTGGTTTATTCCCGTAGGGCCGTGGCCAGCACGGAGCTTACTCCTTAGACTAACTCCACCTTAGTGGCAGTGAGCAGAAGTCAGGAATCTCCTCCACATAGGGCCCTGGTGCCCCTCCCCGTGGCTTCACCACTTTCATGCGGTTTTTCAAATTTTGGATACTTTGTTTAAGGAAATGAAACAAACAGCAAATCCTATTGTGAATTAGATTACTGCTTTGTCCAACTTGGTCAAAACACACACATGGGGAAGACAGCCCACGTGGGGAAGACACAGCCCACGGGATGTAAAGAGACTGCGGAATGAATCCAAAAGCCCGTCTGGAAGAAGGCAGAACACAGACAGGCTGCTGTGGAGAGAGCGTATTTTGAGGAACTGCGAGCCGTGGAGGGAACCAGCTCTCTCGGCTCTGGGCCGGTGGCGGAAGGAAATAGGAACGCTGAGCTGTTCTCCGTACAGGAGGGACCTCGGACCTGACGCGACGGATGACCCCGGCCCGCGTGCGGGCACCAGCACGCCCATCCCAGCGACTCCTCTGGACTTCTGTTTCTGCCCATCTTTGTGCTGCGCTCCCACCCAACATGCGTGCCAAGGGTGGCGGGAGGCCCGATCCAGGGACCGGACTCAAGTACTGATCCGAGGGGGGCAGCGTGGTAGATACATTTGCAAACATCCCCTAGAATGTCATTCCGCCGTAGTAGGATTAAAAACATTGACTCATGCCGTGACCTTTCCGCAGAGAAAGGAAGTTGAACCCTGAAGGAAAATGTATATTGAGAGTTGCCTGTCTCTTAATTTAGAGCTCTCTGTACTCCAGCAAAATGTAGAATTATTTTTTCTTAACTTTTGTGGCTGCCAAATTAACTCTGCTAGGGTGACATAAAGCTGTGTATTCTGACCTGCGTGAAGCTGGCTCAGCGTTGACGCTCCATGCCAGACTGAAGCACGGAGCTGGCTCTTGCTTGCCTCACGGGTCATCTGCACCTTCCAGAAACTGGAGGGGCAGCAGGTTCCTGCAGGGAGGCCGCATTTCTCGGCTTTGCCGAAGCCTGTGCCGAGAGCAGGCATGCAGAGGGGTTGCTGGAGTGAAACCACAGTCAAGTTTCCAAAAGGACAAAATGAAGAAAGGCGGCCCGAGCTCCCCACACAATGGCGCTCCCCCTGACAGCAGCTCTCTGTTAACCGCCTCCAGTGTTTAACATATTGGAGCCGTTCATCTTCCTTCAATGAACTTAATAACTCTGCCAGGTGAGGAGCCGCACGCCATGCTTCTTCATGTTGTCTCTTCCCCGCGCGGACATGTGGTGATGTGCAGGCGGCCCGCTCGGCTCCGGCGCCGCCCCACAGCTCGGTTATTGCCCCCATCAATAACCTGCTGCGCACACTCTTCATTCCTCATGCCTTCCTGGTGGCCTCCCACATCTAATAAGACCTCTTTGCCATGATCCCTGATCGATACAAGGGAGCACCTGTTCCCTTTACTGAACTCATCCTGCTAAAGTAACATGACAATGGAACAAATATGATTGTGACTGGATCATGTCCAGTAACAAGAAACCGATCTGGAAAATTTCCCTTTGGGGCCAATTTATACAGAAAACCAATTTTTACACTTGGGACATAGCTCTTTCTTTGCTCACTAGCCACAATCCTCGGAAATAAATACAAGCCTCCCTGGGTATTACACTAACCAAGTATTAGTTTAAGAAATGTTATTTTGTTCCCTGCATATGTCTAAATATTGATGAGTTAGGGGGAAATTCCAATGCTGTCTTTTTTTTTCCAAAAGACTCAGAAATACACATTTACTCCCAATGCGAATTTGTGGAGTTCAGACCTGACTTTTAAAGGTTAATATTTTTATATTAGAATAATACAGATTTATGCTTTTGTGATTACTTTGATGTGTGGGTTTCCAGTTTCATTATCAGTGGAAGCGTGCTCCGGACATTTGCCTGCCTACAGCATGCCCTGGAATGGTCTGCCCTTTGTACCAGCGCTCCAGCACTGAGTCGCTGAAGCACCCGCCCTTGCTCATCTGCGTGTCCTGGAAACACGGCTTTAACAGCTGAAAACATGAACACTTAGCATGAGATTCCTAAAGGAAATAACATGGTCCAATATAGAGAGATCTCTTCATGAAATCAGTACAGGAGAGCACAAAGTGCAATAATTTTGGAGATGCAGGGATGGCATTTCATGAAGATAGCTGCAGGGGTTCAGTGCCAAGAGATATATTCCATACCCCCCGCCCCCAGCAAAGACCCCGAGCCGACGCCATGCGCCTGGAATCTGTGGGTACTCATGTTACACAGTCATGCATGGGAACGGCATGGCCATGGGCATTGGGACCATGGGCATTATTCCCAGTATTTGTGAATGTTATAGCATCAAACAGAGAAAGAGCAACCAAAATGCACGATGCATCCTTCGAGTAGAAAGTGGCAACATTACTCGTTACAATTTTCCAAACTGTATCGCTGGTTTTACCCCCAACAAATTACAGTACATTTTTTTTTTTTTTTTGCAGGAGGCATAAAAAATGCCACTACTAAGTGAAGGCCTTTTCTGCTGGTTTGCTTCAGGTTTGAGTTTTTAACAGCACAGGGCATGTTTAGCTTTATCAACTCGTCGGCATGTATAAAATCAAATATTATTTTTTAACTTCTTACAGAACTTTTGTTACGTCAGTGTTGGATTGCAGCCTGGCCTCTTCTGCACAGACTGGGGAGGAAATGCCACACAAAGGTTCTAGGAAGGGAGTGGCCCCCCAAGACCTTGTCTCCAAAGACAGAGGCATCACTGCCTTGCTATGTACACGTTTTCAAAATCCATCGGGCTTCTTATTAGCTTATTTTGTTACACACGATTCAAAAAATCAATTTCTAGAAATATGAGAAATACTTAAAACTATACTGAAACTCTGGAGTTGTGAATATGACAGGGCTAAGACTGATGAGAAAAGAACTGGAAGGTCCACTTGAAACCAATTCTTCCTCCGCGGAAGCCGCGTGAAGTAATCATCACGTTATTATCAGCACGTGGAAGTAAATCTCTTCCCTACATTGAACTAACCTCATGGATCAGTCTTCATAGCTGAGAAATAAAGATCCTCCCGCTAGACAAGCGGGTAAGCAAGTGCTTACACCTGGCCCCTTTGTGCACCTGGTACATCTGGGCCGACAGTCTCAGTGGTAATAAATATGGGCAGCTCGGAAATCGCTGTGAGTTTTTAGTTTTGATGCAACGTCAGAATGTGAAATTCAAAATTTAAATTTCTGTTCCCATGTCAGAGTATTCTGAATCAAACATGGAATTAAACATGGAATCTGTGTCATTTATGATGCCTATGGCAGCATCAGCATCCCCATTCCTGAGGTAACATTTCAATTAAAAATGAAGGTTTTCAGAGCCATTAAATATTTATGTTAGCGTAAAATACACAGGACAGATTCCAGCATCACAGGTATTTTTTCTGGCAGGGCATATTTACGTGTTTATATGCACTTTTTAACTTTATGTAAATCTTTCTGGATTTTGATTTATTCAGATCTATCTCAGTTTATTGCCGGTGTGTGTACAAAAGTCAATAGGAAAGAAACTCTGAAAACAACCTCAGAGTAATCCCAGGACACCCACCTCTGCTCGCGCTCTGCCTGGGAAGCCACCACGGCAGAGAACTTTCCAGCAGAACCGGCATGATATCCCACTAGCTCACACCGAAGGTCAGGTGGGGGTCAGACCTTCTCTGCTTCTGACGTAGTAGAAAACACAACAGAATGCAGAGTTTTAGTTAATGAGCAAGAACAGGTTACTTCAAAGTGTTGCCAAACTGAGGACAAAATAAACCCATTTGTTAATATTTCTGGATAAACAGAAGGTGTATCTCAGGCAAATCAACCTCTGACAAAACGCAGTCCCATTTCCACGGATGAGCTGGAAGAGTGAAGGCCTCCTGGCAGCCGAGGCCGGGCCTGACTCCCTTCTCTGCACTTCTGCCCAGTAGGAGCCACATCGGGCCGTGTGAGCTCAGAGGCTGAATTAGAAACCGAGACCCGTAGAGCGTGGAGAAATAGGAACCAAGAAGACATGGACTGTCTCTGGGCAAAGCGTGCATGCATGGTCACGAAGCGGACTCAGAGGTTGGGGGTGTGGGCGCTGCATACACCTGGGAGTCCAGCATGGAGGACGCAGGGCTCAGGCTGAGGCATCTCACAGGAACCGCAAGCACCCACAATAAAACTGACATGAGTCACGACTCTGGTGGCCTCCCTGTGTACTATGAAGACATTTTTTGCACATTTGCACCGGGTCCCTAAAAATAAGCAAGGAAGAGGGGTGTATCCATCCTTTCAAAGAGCTGTTCCTCTCTTTCTGGAAAGTTCTTAGGTAGCAGCATGATCAAGTGATGGTAGGGCGCGCTTGGCGATGCATTAAAGACGCACAACCCAAGCTGTAACTGGTTTGACGGTGTTGGGATAATAGCCCGTGTCCTGGTAAGTGATACACCTGTTCGACAGCTAGACCCAGCCGTCAGCAGGAGAGAAGGCCGAGGCCGGCGATGCTGACCTTGCCCTGCAGAGCCCGGCACCGCGAGGATTCAGGCAGGCCACGCAGTGCACCCACCGCCGGGCTTCGAGCCACAGCAGAGCATTTCAAGAGGGTTTTTATTTCCACTCGATCATCAACCCGTAATAACTCACAAGTCAAGCCATGTTAAAAAATATTCCCATTCTCCTTCGCCGCTCTTTGATGACCATGCTTCCTCCTGGGCTCTGGAAGTTGCTTGCCCGTCTCGCTGTCTGCAGTGACACCTACCGCTGGTAGAGCTGCTCTGGCCAGGGCCGGAGAGAAGCACAGGACGCCGGCCGGGACGCCAGGATGAATGGCAAGGCCTAATGAGAGCCAGCACCCACACAGGAAATGAGCGCAGTGTGCCTGACGCGGAGCCTCTGCCTCAGGCACTGGGCTCCCCACTCCCGGCAGCACGGGGACTGAGCAGGTGGGGAAGCCTGCTTGCTTCCTCTCCGTCCCAGTCTCTCCCAGCCACAGGGCCACTGCCCGGCAAGGAGAGTCTGGGGAGGAGCCCTGCTCTGCCTCAGGACAAACCACTACCTGATTAGCAAAATAATTATTCCAACTGCCACCACATTCTGCACAGAGCTAAGGGTTTGTTTGTTTGTTTTTTTTAACAAAATAGTGTTAATTTTCTCTTAGAACATCTGTGACCCATTCACAAAACTGCTAAATTAAGACAATATTATTCTAAATCACTATCTTTGTTACCGTCCCAACCTTAAGAAATGCCAGCAAATATTTAAATTTAAGACCATGATTCCCAAGACATTCATTTGAATTCTGCCATTGCCAATATGCAAGAATATTCTGCAGTCAGTTTTTCTCCTTATGTGCTTTAAGGTAACATCAAAAGCAGCAACCACACAGCAATTTTAAAAAATAGCCAAATTTTTCAGTGATTATGCTATAAACATTCACAGTGTAAAAACCGCCGCCGTCTGGGGGGCTGTGCTGCTAAAGCATTAGACGGTGTTGACATTGCACACCCCCCCACACCCCCAGCCAAGCCTCAGGAAGTCCGCCCGCCCCCCCACCCCCACCGCACCAACCATCACAAATAATCTAGTATCAGGGAAAAGAGCTCTTTCCCTATATTGTGTGTCTGAAAGAAACGACTTTTTTAAAAGATAGAGATTTTATTTGTAATTTTTCCAAAGGAATAAACAATGAAGTGTTTCTCATTTCCGTTTTGAAGAAAAACTCAGAACGTGGCCATATTCAAATTCATGCTAGATTTTGCTGGTTGTTTAATAAGCTGACACGTATACAAATATATTTTACGCGTGTAGCATATACGAGGCATATATAAATCTCGGATATATAAAGCAACAGCACTAAACATAATTTAAACAAGTAATAAGAACCTCATTTCCCCACACGGCCCAAGCGGAGTGAAGCGATGACAGAGCCCATCATGGGTGTCTTGGAGTAATATGACTTAGTTTTGAATGGCGGTCCTTAAAATCTGACAAGAGAAAACTAGCACTCTGCGTCCATTGCTCCCATAACCAAAGTTAGGAAGTTACTTTCAGAGAACCTATTATTGTTTGTTACTCGATAGTGCCACCACATGGAGTGATATTTGAATATAATTCAACTGTTTCGGACTCAAGAAGCTGTCTATAAATGATACTTTGCGTACTTCAATAAGGCAGGCAAGAGGGATCTCTAATCTTCTCCCTGGTGTGTGAGGTTCAAAATGTTTCCTTGTGAAAACAGAGAACTTCCATTTCTAAGAGCATGAATGCACTGTAGTAAAAAACAGAAGAGCCAAACTCCTTTATTCCATCAATAAAAAAAAAAAAAGAACCATTTGGTGAAAGGATGCATTACACATTTTCTATTTAAATCAGTTTATAAGAAGCAGATGTTAAGCTTTCCTGGGTAAGAAAGGAAGGAGATAAATGAATTAAGCGGACTTCCCAGTACACCCCCTGCTCTCCCTCCTTCTCAGTGGATTTGTGTGTTTAGTAATAACCGAACTCCAGGTCTTATTATTAATGTCAAGTGATCTTAGCAACTATTCTTTAAAATGGCAGAGGCCAGTTTCGGAAGATCCACCCAATTAAATTCCGGGTTTTAAAACGTAAACCCACATAGGTTCCAAATCACATTAACTGGAGAATCTTCAGAATAAAAATCACCATGTAAGAGCATCTATGAAAAATGCAGCTTAGGCTTAAATTGTATGTTCTAATAAAGCGCCTGTGATTTTAGATTTCACGATCTCTGTCAATTGGCTGTAAAGTATAAATTGCAATTCAAGCAAGTTTGAGAGCATTTTCTTTTTTTTGTAGAGGAGGTTGGTATAAATTGTGATGACGTTTAACATCTAAGCCTCAGCTGAGAAGTGATCATGTTTCTAGAAAATGCCTTCACCCCCCCCTCCTGGCACCCACACTGTTCACCGCATTTAGGGTGCTTTTTGTCGTAATTTTCTATAAAAGAGCTTTAATTAAATGCCAGACCTGGATGGTCTCACTAGCGGCTTTTGTGCGCAAATGTGTCTGAAGAGCAGGCGGGTGTGGGGAGGCTCCATTGGACTCTTGTCAACCACCTCCTCTCAGTTAGCAAACTTCAACACTGTTTTTTCTTTAGACTGCATTAATGAATCCAATAAATAAGGCATTGTATCACCCACCCAGAATGGACATTAATTTTAGAACAAAACATTAATCAATTTAAATTTATGTACTAATGCAGACACAATCAATTTCAACTTCTTATGACAATTAGCAAAGCTTTTGCTACATCCCTAAAACACACTGACCCATCAATTATGGTTTGCATCAAAGTAATGCTAATGACACCTCCTTCTTCCTCAGGCTGTCAGCAACCCATCTGATTGGTCAATTTGAATGCAGTAAATCAATTAATATAAATTATACATGCACGGAGAGATGGGTTAATATCATAAGTTAATTTAATTAATTGTGTTTGATTAAATGAGGCCCTTTCATTAGCCCACTTAGCCACGAACCATATATACATCATCATAATCCTTTTACAAGCTCCGCCACCCAGACACAGGCCTGACATCAGAACATATTCAAATCACCAGCCTCAGCCATGCAAACCTTCCTGCATAATTAACAACCCAACGAGCTGCAGTCACTTAAGCTAAAAAGAAAACTGTCCACATCAACCTCTTGGATCCTGTTTAAATTGAAGATGTCACGGGTAAAACAAAGGTGAATAGACAATGGTAATTAAAAATTAAAAAGGACGGGGGGTTGCAACTAATGGAGCCCAAGTGGAAGG
Source organism: Zalophus californianus (assembly GCF_009762305.2). Classification (NCBI taxonomy): domain Eukaryota; kingdom Metazoa; phylum Chordata; class Mammalia; order Carnivora; family Otariidae; genus Zalophus; species Zalophus californianus. Next base: position 92,522,036 of record NC_045608.1, on the reverse strand, counting down.
AGGGCCGAGGGCCTGGTCCCTGAAACCCCGAAGTGTGTGTCTTTGAGGCATGGTGAGCCTCCTCCTTTCTGGGAGAGCTCAACACAGCATGTCTGCGGGGATCAGAAAGCAGGGAGAGGGAAATTTGGAAGCAACTCTGTGTGGAGCAGGGGAAACTGTAGCTTGGGGCTCACCAAGGCCATGCTTCGTCAGTACGCGGTGAGGAGCGGAGCCGAGCGTGGGTCCTGTCTGGCCCACCCAGCCCTCTACACCTGCCACGTTTTCCCCACTGTGCCCAACGGCAGGAAGCCCTGCGTCCTGGACAGGAGCCCGGCACCCCTCTGTCACTCACCTCGCTTCCGAGGCCCGTGTTCATTAAATGGATTTTGCTCCAGACGACATGGCAGAGCCTTGACATAAAATATAGGGATGTCTGATGGACGTTATTCATTCCTTCCTGGTTCGATGCACAACCTTCCAGGGATGGTTTTAATTCACGCTGGATCCCAAGTATAACAAATAACACAGCGACATTTCAGAGATAGGACTTGGTCTGCAGTGCGGTTCCGAGAGAAGTTGAGAAACATGAAGTGAGGGAGGTGGATTGCTGGGGCTGTGGCCCCAAGTCAGGGGGAAGTAAGAGCAGGGAACCATGCCCAGGATTCAAGCATGACAGTGTCCTTGAAACTGAGGCCGAAATCATGGTTTTTAAGTTTGCAGCCTATCGTCTCAATTGCTCATAGTATTTTGGATGTTTGTATGTAGCTCTAAGGCAAAATGAGCCGTACCTTGACTTAGTGGCATTTGTGTTCTTTCTAGAAGCCAGGAATACTTGTGTAGCCATTCACATAAATAATAGTTCATCTTAGATAAATAAACATTTCACATTGGATGGACACTCACCCACAGATGCATTCAGTTATGGGATGTCTTACAAATTCACACACAAATCATGGGTAATATACACTGCCTGTCAACGTTGTGTGTGTGTGCCACATAAACCTCGGCACTCTGCCCTTAATGCAAGCAGCCATAGAACCCAGGGCCCCTCCGCTCGTGACTGCCATTCCTGGCAGATAAGGTGACGACACACACCATATTCTAGCAGCTGCAAAGTCTGGATCAGCAATCTGAAGCGTGCTGGCTCCAGTCCCGGCATGGTGTGTGACCCTGGGCACCTCACACTTTCTTTGGTTTGGCCTCACTAACATTGGGATGGAAATAGCTGTATTTCTCCATACGGCTGTTTGAGGTTCAAGTCAGCTTGGAACAAGTGTCTGGAACACAGGCAGCCCCCCATGAACGTTAGACGTCAGGGCACTAGTTATTCTGTGGCTACAACAACCACGTCCACCCTTTGCCCGTGGTCTGGGGCTGCCTGGCAGGCTCTGCCTCACGCCAGCTCCTGGGCCAGGTCAGGCTCCAGGTATTTCTCTTTCTGGGGCCCGTGGCTTCCCAGGCAGATGGCAGAGGCAAGAGTCTCAGACCACCACCCACACGTCTCCTGTCCCTGCTCTGTGTCTGCTCCTAGTCAGTGGCCGGAACAAGTCACGTGGTCGGGCCAAGAGTCAGCAGGTAGGTAAGTATCCTACAGTGAGGTGAATGCTTGCCACGCAATTGTCCAGGGACCACACTAGGAAAGTGGTTTCTCGATGAGAAAAATCACTGAATGTATCAGTAATTTGGCATCTGGAGTTCCAAAACCATGCCCAGTTAAACTGGAACCTTGGTATTTTTACACTCACATTATCCTTCCCCATTGTACCAGACCCACTGCAAATTCTTAGACACAAAGCTAAATTATTTAGAATGAAAGAATACATTGATGCATAAATGAATGAATACACAAATGAAAATATTCATCTCCAGCTCTTCTGTTCTACTGGTTATGTAATGTCATAGGGCTTGCAAATTATGCTGAGATCTCATTCATAACATGGACCCCCCCCCACCCACCCCAAAGAGTTTTGTACAACTGCATAAATCCTGGGAGTGGAATATATTCTTCAGTAAGATAATTCAAATACAGAGTTTTGTTGGTTTTTGAATAACAATTGAAATAGACTTTAAGGATTTAGAAAAACTGATATGAGAGTTTATGTTCAATTTATTAAAACCATAAAAATCATTTAAAAACTTAATTTAAAATTAGGCAGACTGGAATTCTTTTTACTGAGAAACGAGCTGAACAGAGTGCTTTTTCAGGAGTTCCTTCCCAGTGCTCTACCTCATCAATTGCTTTTTAGTGGAATTGACCTACTGTGATCTAGCAGACATGGTCATTTTTCAGAATCTAAAAACTGAGGAATTCTCATGCAGCCCGGGAAGCGGCTGCTTTCCCACTTGCCTGGCATGAGCAATAATTTCAAATGAAAAAGTAAAATTGGTGACTACTGATTTTGGGTTTGCAGATCACTCATCGAGGGAAAAAAAAAAAAAAACTACTAAATATATGTATGAAGTCTGGAAAGTTTTCACTTATGTTATGTTTACAAAAGCACACCAACACGGCTGTGTCTGAGTGCCTGAAACATTCTCTCCAGCAAAAATAAGCACAGGTTTCTCACCCAGCAGGGGTAATGGAGACAGCTGTAGCAAAACAAAGAGTATATGAATTCCAAATAAAATTGCTGAATTAAGTCTTAAAATTAAGATTCTCAAATGCAGAATACACGAGGTGTTCTAGGGGAGAAAAACCTTTATCTGATCTTATGTCATAATGCACAGCTTAAATAAAAGGTAATGCAAATGAGCTCACAGTCTGTGCATGAAGGAACAATAAAAGGGCGGTTATGGGGAACAGAGTTAGTGCACGTATGAACAGAAATATATATATGCAACGCCAGGGTTGTTACTACCGAGCCATTTTGTATTTAATATGGAAAATATAGCAATGCCCTTCAGAACCCTTGCAGTTACTTTATTTGCACGTGGACCCCCTGAGCTGATGTGGCACCCCATGGAGAGGCATCAGGGCTGTTGCCTAGTTGCTTGAGCAGCTGACTTTAGCTACTTCCAGAAGAAATCACTGAATTTGTTTCCACCATCCCAAAGCATCACTCGGACCCTGTGGGAGAATGAGAGGAATCCCTGGGGACAGCAGAAGAGAGAAAATCTATGGAAGGCAGATTTAAGGACCTGCTTCTTCAATCCAACAGAGGCATATTTGAATAAATTGCTTGCAAGAGCTGTTTCCTTGAGGCTTCCTTCACCCTGTAAGAAATACCACAAGCCAACAGCTAACATAATATTCAGCCCAAAACAATACAGCAGTGCTTCCCAAACCTTGATTTGCTATTCCTGTAAATGTCAAAAGCTTTTCTAAGGGAGAATACCGTTTACAGTCAGATTAGAAGGAGAAAGAGATCATCGGGGAGTGGAGGGCTCGGATTTACAATCCCTTTTGCAAATTAAAGAAGCTGAGCGGCCCTATGGTAGAGAAATCTCCTTATGTGATTTAACCACCATCTCTGGGTTAGACAGTCCCTTTATTCAGAAAAAAATTCGGCAACTTCTTGCAAAGCCAGTGTTTTATGAACACAGTTTGAGAAACGTGGGCACAAAGAAGCTTTATTTTAAATCTCCTCCGTGTTCCAGGGTCCTCACTGACCCGGAAGAGCCCAGGCCCACCCGGGATTGCCCGAGGCGCATGCAGAAGCTGGGAGAATGGCTGGGGGAGAGAATGCCTTTCGTAGGTTGGTGACTATTAACTTAGTGTTTGGAGATCATGCCTAGAGAAAGAAAACTTTAAGTCACTCTCAGAAATGAGGGCCTGGAACTCACGTATTACAGGAGGGCAGGTTATTTTGGAAGGTGAGGTCAAAATGAACTCTTTCAGGCTGTGAAGCTAATACTTGGCACATTACTTCTATTACCCTTAAGGCATATTTATTTACTCAAAACTCTTGCCCTAAGTAATAGCTATAATAGGTGTATGTATTTAGGTAATATTTTGTCTGTAAGGTGTTTTTTTCTTAATTGGCAACTCTGAAGACATTATATTTAGGAATAAATGTAGATAATTACTCTTAACATAAGAACAATGATAGTTCAATAAAATCAGTGTTTTAAACTTTTATTTAAAATATTTGAAAATGACACACTCATTTTTTGGAAAGTAATATGCATATGGGATTTATTTTTCTTACTTTATTGCACTGGCTAGAACCTCCAATAAAATGTTAAATAAAAGTGGTTGGACAGGCATCCTAGCCTTGCTCTTGATCTTAGTGTACTTTTGAAGTAAAAGACTTTTCCATAAAACATTTCTAAGAATCCAATGATTAAAGTTTCAAATGCGGTAAATACCTGTTAAATCAAAATAATACTGGAAGTTGTTAAGGAAGACACAAGCTACAAAACAGATAAATTGTAAAAACGTGAGACTACGTCAAAGAAGCCAGGCATAAGATGCCAGATATGACATGTTTCCATTTATATGAAATGCTTAAAAATGGCAAATCTGTACATACTGAGAGAATAGTGGTGGACTGGTGGTGTTGGGGGATGAAAATGGGGATTGGTTTGCAAATAAGCATAGGGAATCTTTGGGGGGTAATTGCAATATTCTAAAATTATATTTTGGTGATCGTTGCACAGCTCTGCAAAATCATTGAGTTGCACACATGTGATGGTTGAACATTTCAGTATGTAAATTATTCCTCAACGAAGCTGTTCATAATAATTTTCAAAAGAAAAAAGAACATATATTTTCCCTAAAAATCAGATAATGGACTCAAAACTAGAAATATAATGGAAACTAGATAATTACCACCCCCCTCCCCAAGTTCTTCAGGGAGATACAGCCCAGTTCAAGCCCCGCAGAACGTTCCCTATTGCTGCGAAGGGTGACTGATCCGAAAGAGCTCCTCAGCGCACTGTTTTTCCTTATCTCATTTGTGCAAGTTGCACAGCCCACTCTTCGTCTTTCCATTGTGTTTAATTCTGTCTCATTTTTGTATGCATCCTCAAAAGGTTTCAAATCTTTGCTCCAGAATGCCATGTCTGTTTTCTGTCGGTGTATTGACAGGAAGCCCTTCTGTTGTTGTTGTTCTTGTCTCGCGCTTGTTACCACAAAGCAAAAGAGCCTGCTTTTGGTGGCTTAGCACCTAACTTGGATTGAGCATTTATAGAGGGATTCTCCTCCTACGAAGTTGGTTCCCACCTGCACGTTTTCATGATGATAGCGTGGGGGCCATGCCAGAGTGACCAGAGAGCTTTCTGCTGCAACCTTGTTAGCAGCCTTAGGAAAGGAATTTGATTTGAACATTTTTAAAAGTCATCAGTCTACGTTCCTAGGTTAGGAACTTGAAAAGTATTGATAATGTAGGTTTAGGCTCTCAAGAGTGAGGTAAAATCTAAAAACATGGATTTTGAGATCCTATCTCAGAATCAAGTGTGTGCGTTCAGACCATGAAGGATGAAAGCATAGAGATACAGGACAGAAACAGAGAAGAATCCTGGAGGATATCCTTGTTCAGACGCTGGGGGAAGGAACAGGAAACACAAAGAGAAGAGATAAGAAAAAAATAACACTCTTCCGAGAGAAAACGTAAGGTGGGGAATTTCAGGGGAGCCTTGGAGTGATCCATTCCTCTTGCTGGTTGGGACTGTAGCTGACTTCTGAGAGAAGTTTCATTAGAAGCAGCACTGAAATCGGATGGAATTGGGTGAGAGGCAAGTGGGGTGAGAAGTGGAGACAGACTTTGGCGGTGGGGCGGACGGGACAGACAACAGAGGGGCAGATGAGGGAAAGGCTGGGACACAATAATGAAACAGCATGAATTTGCTGAAAAGTAGAATCAGCAGTGTTTCAACATCCAGGACACAGTGGAGTGAAATCAAATATGGTGAAAGGAGATTTCCATTGAAATGGAAGAAACAAAGGTGATGACCACGGAGAGGAAACTGGCCGTTGGTGAAGGGACGCAGCTCAGAACAAGGGATGTCCGGAGTTGGCCCTTGCCAGCCAGTGGCCACAAGAGACCACAGAGACCATGCTTATGTTTGCTGCTGTAGCCACCGGTGGGGGCCACGCTGATTTGCGAGACGGAGTCACCTTCCAAACTGGGAGAGTTTAGCTCCGTTATGTGTCTAACCCCCTCTTCTTTCCAATTGTCCTAGTCTATTTCTTGGGCACGTGTATAGGTTTTTAGATGGAATGACCACTTTGATTCATCGTCATTTTCATCAATCTCTCGTTCCAGAGAGTTCCCCTCTCTTTCATAACACTATTTCAATCTTCTTCAGTGTCAGTTTTGCCTTCATTGAATTAAATAAGAATTTAATTCCTCTGTTAACTTTTGTTTTCATGGGAATTCTCCTTTGTGCCCTGTGTCTCCACAGCCATACTTCATTACCATCTCACAGCTCCGAGGGCCGTTCAATGGCAGCATGATTGTTTGCTTTTCTATTTTAATATGTGAAACACAAAAATTCTTAAATGTTCTTCTTATCCCTATAAAAAATTATGTTCAGAGACATTCTTTTGCTTTTCCTCCTGATCGGTGCTATATGTTTTTAAGAACTCAAAGCTGCTAACCACCTTCAGTTTATACAACCATGAACCGAGAATGACCCTTTCAGTACGGGGTGCATCTACTAGATAAGCAGGTGCTGTGGACATAACTTCACGGTTCATTCAGGTGCTGATGTTTTCACCTTGCTGCTCCAGACTTCATGGGCCAACTGACAGAGGCAACCAGCCATCTCATGCCTGGAAGACATAGGGCATTGCATGCTGAACTTGAGTCAGCTTCTGTCCCAATTAACATTAATCTGTTGTCATGTTTTACAAAGAATTTGTCCATTTCATCTAAATTCTTCAGTTAATTGATATTTTGCTCATTTATCCTTTTAATATCTGTAGGATATCAATAATATTGTACCTTTTATGCCTGATGTTTGCAATTTGTGTCCTCTCTTTTTTATATATTACTCTAGCTAAAGTTTTATCAATCTATTTTTTTTCCCGAAATCAGCTCTTGCCCTTTTTTGTTTTGTACTTCATTATATTCTACTCCATTATTACTTTTTCTTTTTTGCTTTTTTTTTTTTGGAGGAGGAGGGTTAATTTACCCTTCTATTATTAGCTTCTTCAGGATACATCTTAGATTTTAAACCTGTTCTTCATGATATCAGTATTTTAAACTACCCATCTGCTTTTAAGAACTGCTGTTGCTACATTTTGCTAATTCTGATATGCTGTTTTCATTATCATTCAGCTCAAAATATATTCTAATTCCTTGAGATTTCTGTTGGATTATGGATTTCTTAGAAGTGTCTTGCTTAATTTTCAAATGGTTTGATATTTCTGCAATATTTTATTATGACTTCAGTCCTTCTAAACTTATCAAGACTTACTTTATGGCCCAGTATCTGGGCTATATGGGTGAATGTTCCAGGTGCATTTGAAAATAATATGTGCTTACAGGGCTGTGTATAGGAGTCTGTATATATCAGGTCAATTTGTTCACAGCTATGCTTTCTGTTTCCTTTTTGATTTTTTCTTTGTTTCCTTATTTTAAACAATTATAAGATAGGGGTATAAGAATTTCCAACTATAATTGAGGATTTGTCTATTTCTTCCTTAGTTACATTTTACTTTAAATATTTTGAATTTCTGATATTACATTATTATATAATTTTGATAAATTCACCTTTTATCTTTACAAGATAAATCTATCTTGACTTCCATTTCTTTTTTCAGGATATTACTATAGTTATCCTAGTTTCAGTGTACTTACTGTTTTCCCTATTTTTACCTGTGATATTTCCATGTCTCTATATTTAAAGTATTCCTCTTGTAAATAATACATAGTTTTGTCTTGCTTTTCTATCCATTCTGACAATCTCTTCCTTGTAATGGTAGTACCGAGCCCATTAACATGTGAGACCCTTACAACATCTTCAGTTTTGTACTAATGTTATATAGTTCACTTTTACATTTGTTATAAACCTCAAACATCATTGTTTTAGTTTTTATGATTTACTTTAAATGATCATTTTACTCTTAAATAACTTTTAAAAAGTGAGAAATATTTAAGAAAAATATTCCTTTATATTATAGGCATGTTTGAAATGTCTAGTGATCTGCATTCATTCCTGTAGCTCCTTATTTCAACATGACATCAATTTGTTTTTGCTGGAAATTTTTCTTTAGCATTTCTTATGTTTCAAGACTGCTAGCTCAAATTCTCTAAACTTTTGCTTCTCTGGAAATGCCCTATTTTCTTTTAATTTTTCTAAGGTATATTTTCTAGATACTGTATTCTAATTAACAAATTTTTTTCTTCATCATTTGAAAGAGATTCCTCGGTTGTCTTCTGGTTAGAATTGTGTCTAATGAAAAACACCTTTGTTCTTTTGTATGTAATGTATTTTTTCCTCTGCTACTTGTAAGATTTTCTTTTTATCACTGGTTTTTAGCAGTTTGGCTCTGACGTACCTATGTGTGGATTTTTTTTTTGTTGTTGTTTTGTTTTGTTTCATCTCATTTGCATTTGTTGTTTCGAGGGTTTATCAGATCTATGAGTTGATATTTTTTGTCAAATTTGGAAAATCCTGGCCATGATTATTCAAATATGTAATTTTCCTACCCCACTCTCTCCTTCTCCCTTGCTTTTCTCTTGGGGACGTTTTTATTTGTCTACTTGATACTACAGGTGATTAACCTCTGGGGTTTATCATTGTTGTCTTGTTTGTTGTTTTTTATTTTAGTTGCTTTTTCCCCTGTAATTAGGTTGGATAATGTCCACTGCTCTGCCGTCAGGTTCACTGACGTGTCATTCTGCTGTGTTCCAGTTTCTGTTGATGTCCTATAACAAATTTTGTATTTCAGGTAGTATGTTTTTTAGTTTTAGAATTTCCCTTTTCCTAATTTCCATTTTTTTTTTACAGCTCTCATATCTCTCCTTCAATTCTCCATTTTTGTACTTATTTTATCTTTCTATCCACCTAGTTTGTACTCTCATGAATAGACCTATTATAGGCATTTTAAGGTCATCATTCACCAATTCCCAAGTCTGGGGTATTTTTAGGTCTATTATTATTGGCTGCTTTTCCCCTTGACTATGAATTTCATGTTCCTATTTATTTTTCTATTCAGTTTTTCTTTGTTTTTACTGTATACCAGGAATTGCAAATGATACTTTGCAGGGACTCTGGATTCTGTTATCTGTCTCTAAAAAGTGTTGTTATTTTTCTGACAGGTGTTAAATTACCAGTGAATTGCCTATCTCTTACAAGTGGATTGGTTTTGTAGCTTATTTGAGTAGATCTATTTTAATTTATCCCTTAGTCCCAACACATAGATCTTAGTCTCCAAGGATAGTACTTTCTCATAAGGCTTAATTCGCTTTGGGATCTAAAAGGAAGCCTGAAATCTTGAGCAAGGCCCTATAATCTGGCAAGCACTCCGAGCTCTAGCTTTCTGATGGCCTATAGCCCCTGCAAGATTTCTCCTCCGAGTTTTGCGTCTTCCAGCTGATGCTTTAACAGGTGACCACTAAAGTTTTACCCCTGGCACATACGATTTAGGAGTCAGCAGTGATCTGAGGGACTTTCACACCTGGACTAGGGGCTAGCCTCTCTTTCCTTTCTGGGATTCTTTGTCTCAATTTCAGCATCTCCTGTTCCCCCAAATTGAACATCTGACTCATAAGCCCTAAAGTACTGCTGCCTCCTGCTTGAGCTCTATCCCCCTGACCTAGAAAAACCTGGGCATGTCCCATGGGATACGACAGAAAAATGTGGATCTTTTCTGTGGTTCCTGTCTTCCAATGTTAAAATTCTCTTCAATTTCTGCTGGTTTTGGTAAATCTTGAGTACCTTTAAATAATTGGATTTTTAAAGATTTTTATTTATTTATTTGACAGAGAGAGACTGAGAGAGAGAGACAGTGAGAGCAGGAACACAAGTAAGGGGAGTGGGAGAGGGAGAAGCAGGCTTCCCACCGAGTGGGGAGCCCGACGCGGGGCTCGATCCCAGGACCCCGGGATCATGATCTGAGCTGAAGGCAGTCGCTTAACCGACTGAGCCACCCAGGTGCCCCTAAATAACTGGATTTTAAATATTTTGTCCAGAGTTTGTAATTGTGGTTGGCAAGGGAGTTATCTGATACAATCCACTCTGCCATTACTAGAAGCTGGACATCTTCAGAATTAGCTTTAGTATTTGGAGAACCAGATGCAGTTTAGTTGAGTTTATGGAGGAGAAATAAGTACACTCCCCAAGTCTGCACACACTAACCCATTCGAGGTCCACAATTCAGCACTTGAGGTTTCATGTGATCAGCTGTCTTTCTTAATCTTTGTTTCTTGCCCAAGTGTCCACAGGGGTTGTAATGAATGGATGTGCAAGAAGATGGAAGGTGTCCTTAGGGCATGTGTGGCCTGGTATTAATTTGATATGTTTTTGGAAATGCAAAAATTGGGGTAAGACAGACTTTAATGTGTGTGTGTGTGTGTGTGTGTGTGTGTGTGTGTGTGTGAATGTGCTTGTAAGCAGTGAAACATTCCCTTCTCCCTCCCCCGCCCAGCCCCTGAAAAATTACAGGGGGAACCAAAGGTAAGGTTCATTCAGCACACACCAGTGTGAATGACAACATTCATTCCTGTACTGTTAAATATTTTCAGCATCTCCACTGTGTGGAAACCTAAATTCATAAAACAACAAATAAAGGTAGAAATTCCTTGGTGATGAACCAGAACACATCTAAATACATCCGGGACACTCTCCACCGGGCCTCCTTCCCTTCCACGTCCTCTGAAACATCGTGGGGGGCTCTGCGGTGCAGGGGGACGCCGCTAGGATTCATGTTTTTCCTGTGACGTGATCAGTTAGATCCTGAGAACTAACGCCAACCCCAATGCCCATGAAGCTGAGATGCCCTAAGAACGTCAGGGTATGTCTTTGTAAGAGACTCTTATCCATCTCGGGGACAGGAAACATTCAAAGGGTCATGGGAAAGCACTCTCTAGTGAGCATGAGGGGTTCTGCAGTGGGAAACACCACAGTTCATGTCTGTGACTCTGCCTTTTTATGGCTGACCAAAGTGCCCTTAGAATGATAGAAATGTTTCTGTGGACTTATTAATATGTCCAATAAGGTAAGAATTCAGGACAATCAAACCAATTCCTTATTTCTCAGGTGAATTTGATCTTCCCATTTAAGTCTTGAAGTAAAAGGGTAATAGTTTTATTTCCCTTGCTAAATTTCATATTCCATGAAGACACAAAACTTTTAAAAAATTATTCATTATATGTTATTGAGCTCCTTTTAAGAGATTGAAGAATAAGATCATAATTCTGGTCATCATTTTTAAGAGCTCCTGGATTAGTAGGGAGAGAGAGGTGTTGTGAACAATTCAGGCAAAATAAGCCCACGCCCTCCTGGGGAAGAGTGGGGACTCATGAATGATTTTGCTCCGGAGAAAAGAACATTCCTGGAGGAGGGTTTGAGCTTGGACTTAGAATGAGTAGAAGACTCTAGACAGAGAAGAAGTGTGGGTATCCAGCCCAGTTTGGAGGGCCAGCCTGTCTTGCTAAGGATTAATTTTGGTGCCTGTGCACCTCAGTCTTTTGTTCTGCCTGGAAGACAAGTGGCTTCACGCGCCTGGCACTCCCAAGGCGGGAAATGCGTCCTGTTCCAGATTACTGGGCTGTTTGACACCTTTATCTTCATCACAAATAAGCTTGTCAGAATGTGGATGTGTTTTTGAGGTGAACTGAATTATCTCTAATTTTAAAATCACACATAAATTGTCATATTAGGTACTTGATGTTATCACATTTTGACCATAAGACAATCGTTTTTGCATCATTTCCAAGACAAATATTCAAACTCAAGTCCCCTGTGCTTTTCTAGGACCAGAGTAGTCTCCTCAGTTTTTCTTTTCTTGTTTTTGTTTTTAAATCACAATTGTAGTACTGTTGTGAAATCCAAAATTTGTGGAGTAAAGATTAAAAATATCCTCCCAAACTCAAATGTCCTCCTCAGTAAATACCTTTACAATATTTGGATTTATCCTTTCATAACTTCTAATATGGAAAATGATATAAAATCAAAGACCTTATTTTCTTATTTTTGCATCAGTGGGAGTATACTACACAGAGTGCTTTTGAGTTTCTTTTTTTAAATTATCAATATGTTTCAGGGATCTTGCCATGTTGATAAATATAAAGCTACCTCATTCTTACTAGAGCGCTATAGTTGATTTGCTGCCCCCTTTTGAGGGATGTTAAGGTTTATCTTAATGTTCCCACTATTTTAATAGTGTGATTATTTGTAGCCAGAAATCTGTGTGCACTTGGCAGACCTGGTGCTTGGCCAGATTTCTAACAATGTCCGAGTCACTGGAAAGGCATGCAAACTCACATTAGAATCAATGTTGGAGCTGCAATCAGAATGCATCATATTCCTTGAATTGCTGGTGTGTTTCTACAAATTCATCTCTCTTTCTTAGTATTATGTAGTTTCTAACCAAAGAGCTAAGTGGTTTTTGCCCATTTTTTTCTATCAGCTAGCTTTTTGAGAATTCAAAGAAATGCTTACATATTTAGCCCTCTAGAATTCTCAAAATATGTTTGAACACTTATTATACACAATTGTACATAATTTCTGGAGGCCCGTGGACCCCAGTAAAGGACCCTCTAAATATCACAAGTAACTTTTGTTCTAATACTTCTACTCAAAATTAATAGGTATAGTTTAAAATTCATCATTTCATATATAGTCACATCGATTCCTAGATCACAACTATAAAATATGAAAACTACTAACTTCATAGCCATGAATCCTTCAAAACTAAATGAACATATGGGCATGGAGGGTTAAGTTTGACAAGTTGGGAACTCATTTGCTTCTTGAGATAGAAAATTCATTAGTTGGCTCTGCACAGTAACAGCTATAATTTGGTGTCTAAATATTTTATGAATAAAACTCCATAATTTCAGGAAAACACAAAACAGATGCTTACATTATGTAATGATAACTCCTGTCTTTGTTACAGGTTGGCTCACTTGTGTTGTTCACATTCAATTTCAAACACAAACCTCTCAGAATCATGTGCTAAAGCTTAACTAATCTGCTCTCTTTGCGAAAGCATGCATAATATGCCTAAGTATTGCTAATTCAGCAGTGAAAAATAAATTAGACTTTTAAGCCAAACAATTAACACTCAACTTTAAATGCTGCTTGCTAGAGCAAGTAGATAGAAAGTCTACTGTTCTGACATTCACCATTCCTGCTGAATGCATCGGACGGGATTATATTCATATTTTCCCACAAATCTCTTAAACCACTTTGTTAATTCTTCCAAGGTTGACATAGAGATCACTTTATGATTTTCACGAAACAGAAGCCATTTCTTAAAGGTCTACAAATGCCTCAGCACCAAGCAGAGCATTAGAATCACCAGAGAGCGACATTTATTACAGGACGGGAGGTGACTCTGACGGTGAGGGGGGTGCGAGGCGCCGGGCCGCGCCGACTTTTCTGCAGAGCGGACGCAGCGAAGGCGCGTCGGGCAGGGACTGTGCTCCCGCGCGCAGCCGGCGGACCCTTCCAAGACGCCGTCTCTTCTCACCTCCACTCCTGGGGAGGCTCACTCTTCTTTCCGTACACGTGCCCGCCATTGTGATCTTCTTGCCATATATCCAGCTACTTCCGGCCTCCTCTCTGCTGACTCGAGCAGGCCCCAAGACTTGTCCCCAGGCAGCCCTTCGGGAGGCCCTTCCTGGGCCCCTCGCCCTGCCTCCGCTGGAAGCGCCGTCAGGCCGTCCTGCGTGCATCCGTGCAGGTGGTGGCCCTCTGGCCCGACCCCCTCCCCCGGCCGGCATAGCACTCAGCATCCCAGGGCTCAGGGTGCCTGTCAAAATCAAGTGCGTGAGGGCGTGGCTAACTCCCTCAATTTTAACAGCATCTCAGTTGTTCACACTTACTTCCGACGACTATGACCTAAGCTTCTAGGTAATAGGAAACATCGGCCCATAGGGAGAAGTACTGAGGAAGGGGAGCTACCTCCTTGGAGCACTTGCTGTGAATAACTAAGCCTGCACATAGGCCTCACTGTGGTGTGTGGTACTGAGTCCAGAATGGCACATGTCGGTGACATTAGCAAACACACACATGCGTGTAAACACAGACGGTGTAAATAAATCACGTCAGGTCTCCAAATTCTGAGTAAGCCTTACAGATGGCTTTAAACTATCTCCCTGACAAGAAACACACATGTGCTTATTCATCTGGGGTTAAACCCTGCTGCAGCCAATGGTTTACCCAAGAGCAGCCACTGCTAAAGGTAACACGCCTCTGGGGGACCCCCAACACTACACAGTCTGCAGCGAGTGCTGTGGAGGGACCTCTGCACGGAGCTGTAGTTGGATGGGGCCCACTAACATTTCAGAAATACACTCTCTTGGGAGATTGTTGTGGTCTATCAGAAAGACCCACGGTTACTTTTCTTTTCAGGTGTGGTGAGGGAGCCTCTGGAGTACGGAGGGAGGACTTTCTGCCTGGAGGACCCCCTCTGTCACCAAGGCAGGGGCAGAGCTCTGTGGAGTGGATGTACAATGACCCAGATGACCACACACTCCTGTAGCAGGGCCCACGGCTTCTGCCACCTTGCCTGTTCCCCACGCTATTCCGCATGCCAGTGGAAACCCTAACAGGAGGGAATTAAATGCCCATCCCTTTGAAGACGAGGACACAGAAGCTGTGAGAAGGTTTACTGACACTGGTCCCCACAAGGTGCAGATTTAGGACGAACCCGTGGCACCTCAGTCCTGCCTTCCCCCTGATCCACCCTATTCTGTGATGGTAGATGTGCTACTGGGGTTCTGGAACAGAATTTTTCTTATTGTGAACTTGTCTGCAATGTAATAATTCATTAAAATAAATGACACCAATCGAGAAATTTATCGTGTGCCCAGAAACACTGAGCATCAGCTCAGTCCCGTTCGGTACAAGTAGCCTCTCGAGAGTCAAGCTGTTCTTTACATTTCAAAAGTAGAGCAAGGAGTCATTTCTGAAGACCTGATCTTATTTTTGGTTATGAGAATACAAACCTGTGGAGTCAACCAGTTTTTGCTTTGAAAGGAAAAGCAAACACAGGTAGTAATGCAAAGTTTTAGTGATCTTACTCAAACCAAAGGTTTAGTATTATCATTAAAAAAAAATTAGCTTAGGCTACTTCTGTTGAGGTTTTAGCCGTGGCATAAAAAGGTGTTATGTCTTACCCCTTGGTTTATTTTTCCTTTGCCTCTGCCCAAATAGAAACATCCTGGAAGTTACTACTACACACACTGAAATAAAAATCTATGCAAATATTCAATTCAGATAGCACTGAATAGAAATAAATCCTAGCGTTCTCAGAAATGTCACAAAGCTGTGTACAGCTCGGCACAATTCTTCTTATTTCTTTTTACTAGATTCTTGGGCCCACCAAAGTGTCTTTATTACCTTTTCCCTGGGACCAAGACTTAAAATCAGAAATCTGAGAGGCCAGTGCTGTACAATGCAGCTAAAATTGCAGGCAAAATAAAATATTTGCAAAAAATACTCAGCTGATAAAAATAGTGAGGTCATAAGAAGCATCAAACATTTGTCTTAATAATTACACTTAATTTTTTGAGATACTATCTTTCGCATACCTATTTATTTAATCCTACAGTAAATCTCTATTCTTCACATTCTAAACATGAAGACAACGAATATTTGAGAGGATAACGAAGTCCACCGAGGTATGAGAACCAAGGGCCTCTGTTCTTGACTAAGATCTATGCTCGCTCCTCACGGGTGATCACTGGCCATCTGCATTCTTCACCGCGGGATTTAGAGACAGACACGCATTTGAAGACCAGCTCCAAGGTCACGGGCTATGTCCATCCTCACTCTTCCTAGAGACTTCTTCTAACAGTAAAACAGGGATGACAGTATCTGCCTCATTGGGGTTCATGAAGATTAAGAGATTTTTTAACTATGAGATCATGTATGTAAACATGGGTTACCATGCCTGGCATTCGGTACACACACAAGGAATGCCTTCCTTCTTTCTGAATGTTTTAAATAAAAGGTATTATTACAAATAGGTCTTCTCCTCTACACTCCAGGATCCCATACCTTATGTTTGTTTCAAATGCTATCTCCGTGTGCCCTGTTTTACAAAAAAAAATCCCGCATAACCCTTTTGAGATACTGAATTTGCTCCAACTGATTTTCACTAATTTGGTTCCCAGTTAAAGATATTGAGAGAGCAGAAATTCTAATCTGTTGTAACATTTATTCTTTTTCCTACTCTCAGGTAAATAGATTAGTATCGTTAGGATTAGGTTTGCAAAGATATGCCCAATGGGTATACACAAGATGGTCTGTGTTTCTGCGTATGTGTGTTGAGAGAGGGAAGAGACTACCTGTGTTAAAAACAAGTGGATCTAGATCAGAATACTCAGTCTACCAATACAGAAATAGCTCTTTTTTTTCTTTTTATTTAAAGTCTATGTTCTTCACACACACACAATGATAACAATGTGAGGTGGTGCATATGCTAATTTGCCTCCTTGTGGAGATCATTGCTCAGGATGAGCTATCTGTAGATCGAAACATCACATCACACATCGTAAGTATACACATTTCCTATATGTCAATTGAATCTCAATAAATATGCTTTAGAAGGCTCTATTCTCTCATAATCAGTGTAGAAAAAAGTTTGCTTCTACATGTACATTGTTTTTTTGGTGTTTGATTATTTTTCCAGAATTTTGTTCTAACTTTAAAAGAGTACATTAGTGTCTTCCCAACGTTCTCCTCATCTTTGATGGCACATGTACAGTCATGACATGGTACAGACCCCACGGATTTATAGCAGGGTCCTGTGGGGAGCTTTAGAAGTGGTTAAAGTGGCACTCCCACCACACTGGATGCATCAGAGACATTTTAGCCCCACGGCTGTGTGGGCTGCCCCACTCCTGCCCGCCCAGCTCCCACACGGGGTCACTGGGCCCAGACTCCGGCCTCTGTTCCTCCAGCTCAGGGGCAACCTCTGCAGGCGGGGCTGACCACGGGAGAATGGGGCCATGCCCCTTCCTGACTCTGAGATTCTTCGGGGCTTTGTCATTTAAAGTTTCTTATCTGTCCTACCAGATACCAAATAACCATGGAAATTATCAAGACCAAGGATGGATTATTACATAATGTAAGTCTGATTACGAATTCCCTTTTTGGAGCGTGGGTGCCGAGTGCTGGTGAGCTGGCAGTTACGCATGGCTGTCTGGCTGGAAAGGCCCAGCCGACGCACTCCATGCCGCTCTGGACCCTGTCTGGCTTCCCACCTCGTCCCAGTGGTGCTGCGTCTCCTGACGCAGCAAATGTTGAGGGATGCCTGGAGCCAGAAGAGCTCTCTGTGGCTTCAGGGTCTTTTTTCCTGCGACACCCACCTTTGGCCACCCACCCAACCCTCTACAGACTGGCCACACAGCAAACAAACCAGTTCCTCTCCTCTCCGACCTCTCCCTGCGGCCTGGCCAGACCATATTTTCACTCTGTCCATGTGACGATTACAGATTCCCTGCCTCTATCTGATCCGGATTGGGTCACTGTGCATGTGATTTTAAATGTATTTGTCATTACGTTCTCCACTCCTGGCATAATTCCTGGCACATAGGATGCTTTCAATAAATGCCTGATGAATATAATATCACTTTATGGTTTCAAAGCATTTCAGTAATAAATGATTGAAGTGCTTTCCTTGATCTATACAGGAGTTCATGACACTTCTGTTAGAAGGAAAGATTAAAGTCTCTGTTAGTCTTGTCTCTTGGAGAGAGAGATTTTATGTATGTTCTGGAAAACTGGACACAATCATACAGCTTTTATTTCATTAACATATTTAGAAATAGAGTTAACATGACTTGGAAATATTTTTTAAAAGGAAATTAAGGGGTGCGTGGGTGGTCCAGTCAGTTGAACGTCTGACTCTTGTTTTAGCTCAGGTCATGACCTCAGGGTCATGGGATTGAGCCCCGTGTCTGGCTCTGTGCTCAGCGTGGAGTTGGCTTGAGTTTCTCTCTCCCTCTCCCTTTGCCCAACGCTGGCAGGCTCTCGAATAAATAAATAAAATATTTAAAAAAATAAAAAATAAAACGAAATTAAATCATCCTATATTATGTTGCCTATGTGTTCCTGAAATAAACTACATAATGAAAATCCAGAACCAATTCAAATTTCATCACATATACACACATGTATATATATGACATCAAGGTAAAGCATACTGAAACTCCAAATATCTGTTTCAAAGCAAGGCAACACTTGTGATTTCTAATCTTTAAATAACATTCTTCTAATACATTTAAGGAAATTAGACTTCTGATAGTACTTCAACAGACACTTCAAGAAGTGTTGTTTGTCTATAAAAATCACCAGGTGGTACCTTTCTTTCAAGATTGGTAAGTAATAGCTCTGCTCACATTTTTAAATTAAATTTATATGAAATATTCTTTATTTTAAACTATAAAAAGTCTGAAAGCTCTGTCGGAGAGGTCAGTTTCCCACAGCCTGTGCCCTAAGGAGGTGTAGAAGAAATGCCCATGTCGCACAGAATCCTAAAATTCTTTAAGGAAATAAAACGGGAAAGATAAAAGCAAAACCTCACTAGTCCCTCACTTATCTTCTTATCTCAAATATCAACAAACATTTTTAAACCCATGCTGGCATAAACCTCATTTATCATAGATATTAATTTTCAATATTGTATTTCAAATGTCCTCCCATATGCTTGTGGACACACTGTCCACCACAGGGTGCCGTGATCGTATGGCTGCCGCCGGAATGCGAGCAGCATTGTGCATGATGGCAGACCTGAGAGAGAGATCTGGCAGATGAGTTCAGGACTGTAGTGCCGGGATGTTAGTTCTGAGAACTGTGTTGTGCTTTCCTTTAGATCTACTGGTGAGTACCGTGAGCATGGGCAGCGACGTGCAGAGTCTCCAACATTCCAGGTCAGACAGGGGCTCCCGGCTGGTTTCAGGGCTGGACATGGTGTTCCACCAGGTTGCGGGTACAATGCTCTCTTCACTTGGACACTGATGAACAAAGTCCATGGTAGTGCCTGCTTAGTCGCACACTTTTCAAAAGGGCAAAGCATAGATTCAGTAACTGAACATGCTTGTTCTGGGAAGTAGGCAGGAGGATAGTCTTGAAGTATGCTTTGGAGCTATAAAGAACGGTCCCAGTGATTCATGTCACACAAATATGGCTAAGGCCACAGACAAAGGTAACACACTGTATTACATGTTTCTCAGTACCGCGATGGCCCTGATAATGAACTAACTGTGTGGAAGGCACAGGTTTCTTTCTTAACACCATTATCTAATTACTACAACATCTTGTAACTTTTGGTTTTGTTGTTGTTGAAGAATTAGGTCCTCTGAGATTCGGTAAGTACTCGTCCGATTACCTGCGGGGCAGAGGGACACACAGTGCAGAGTCAATGTGAGGAGGAGAAGGTGTCCCATGCGAGCGCTAAGCAACCTGCACTGCTTTGAGCTGTTGAGGAAGAAAGAGTGTCCCATGGGCTGACACACTGCCAAAAGTCTGTACTCTTGAAAATGACTAATGTTTTTTCAGTACAGACACCGCGTCAGGCCCGGGTTGGGTTCCTGTGGTAGGTGGACGCACAGAACCCTCATGGCCGTGGGC
>NC_045608.1:92492362-92497362 GCF_009762305.2 Zalophus californianus | reverse complement strand
AAGGACACAAGTGAGGGCTGTGGTCCTCACTCAATTCAATCATCCAATTTCGTCTCAGCTAAGAAACTGAGACTTGGCCACGAGGGGCACTGTTCTCATTGAGAATGAGAAGCCTGGATTCAGTGATTTGGGGGGTAATTTTCATCCCAATACTCCATGACTCTATGCACAGATTTTATAGACAACATACACACAGTTGCTTTCCTGCCCAGTCAGTGGACTCTGGTGGGGATTTCCTTGTGTGTGTATAAACCCTAGCCAGATCATTTTGTGGATGATCATTACAAACATTTATTAAAAGCTAAATCTAAATGTGCATCAGCTTTGCACTAAACATTTTATATATGTGACCTCTGTAACCCTTAAAGTAAACTCAACCCCAGTCGCTTAAGCTTTATTATTGGTGAGAGACCACTAAGTCCCTGGGGAATATGGATAGTAACTAAGCCTGTCATAAATGTCTCATAATACTTTAGTAACTTAAATATTTTCAAGAAGCAGTGTTGACACCTTTCTCAGGGAACTATTTTGGATTCTGGGCTATCTGATCGAAGAGTCTTTCCTTCTCTGCCTATATTTAAATGTTTGCAACTATGCTTATCCTTCATAACGCTGACCTACCCCTATCTGGGAGAGTTATTTCTCAGTCCTTCAATGAGACATCAACTTTAGTTTAAGGACAAAGAGCCCCTACACCTGCATCTTACCTCAGTCATGGCTCGACTTAACTTGATAACCCTAAGTCCAGCTTCCAGTGAAGGATACTATCCATCCTCCTCATAATTTGTATGACAGACTTTGTTTATGAGAGTGTATATTGTGGATCAGTGGTTGCCCAACAGAGGTGAGGGTAGGGATAGTGGGGGAACCACACTGTCACCTGGAAACTGTATCACGTGTACAGGATATATCCTGAAGGGGAATCCTCTGATCATGTTGAAGTGGTAGTATTCATAATCAAACAGCTCATGTCTTCCAGTTGAATAGTGGATATTTTTGCTGAGTTATAATCAGCATAAAATAAAATATGCATACATCAAGAGTTTTGTTTAATGAGTTTGGCAATTGTAATTACCTGTAGTGGCACCATGGGGAGAACGTTTCCAACACCCTGAGCAACCACTAGTCAATGAGTTTTTAACTATATCCCGTGTTATATTCAGGCCAGTTTTCACAGAGTGAGTGGACTCACACACATGCAACCAAGTTAAAGCTTCTGTTCCTATCACCTTCCTCAGTGGGAGCAAAAGATCCATCTGGAAATGCAGAGTTGACCCCCTGGCCTTTTCTTGGAAGACGGTGAAGGCTCATTCTCTCTCTTCTGTTACTGTCCAGTTCGGTGGCTGACACAGGTTCCACTGAGCCTCTGACACCAGGGGAACAGAAATCATGCCTGGGCTTCCTCTTCCTCACGAGTAAAAATCCACCCAGTTCCAAATCTCTAACAACTGTCTTCCTAACGACCTCAGGATCCATCTTGGCCCTCCTATGCCCGTCCTCATTGGCCTCCGTCAAGTACCTCACATCTAAATAAGTTGAGATACAATTTTCATGTGCCTTCCTGAAAAAAATATCGCCTATACTGCTACAGGAAACTCACTGACAGCTCATTTCTTTTATATCATTAATTTTTTTCTTTGCTGAACTCAGGGCTCAGGTACTGGGCCAGTTCCTTTTACACATAAATAAAGGGATCCCTGCTTATAACTGTGCACCTGCTTAAGCTCCCATCCAGGCTCCAAACTCAAATAGCCAGCTTCCTGTTTAGCATTTCCACTTGGGTGCTTAACCTGCCTCTCAGGTAGAATGTGTCCTAAACAGCTTTTCCACTCTCAGCCCTGATCTACGTCCCCCCAGCATTCCCAGTCTTGGGGAAGGACCATAAATTCTGCCCATGTTCACCCCTAATCCTGTGTCCTCTACTTCCTCCTACAGCTTGGCAAGCTGCCTCAGAGGGAACGGCTCTGCTTTTCCCGCCCCATCCAACGGCCTCTGCCACAGCCAGGGTGTCACAGACCACAAGCCAGATCCAGTCATTTCCTGCTCAAAATTCCCTGTGCTGGGCCATCTTGGGTATTTGGGGGAGCTAGTAGCCAAGTCAGCATCATTTTCAGCCTCCCCAAATGCACTACTAAACAAGAAGACCATCAAGGGTGTCCCTAGACAGCAAATGCCAATCCCGGGAACAATCCCCACAAGGAAATCCGGTGGTGTTGCAAGACACCCTCCCCCCCATCCATGTGCAGCTGGCCCTGGCTGGGAGGAGGCTGGGTCACAAAAGCTTCTCTCAGACAGGATTAGCCGACACAAACTCACGGGATGCCGGACGTGGCAGTGAGGAGTTTGAGAGGAGCAGCTGAAACTGGGAAAGATGTCACCACGTCCCTCGCTGGTGGGAGGAAAGTGTGCAGGGAAGCGTAAGAGACTGCAACAGCAGGCTCTGGGAACTTTTAAAACTAACCAATTAAATCTGTCTTCCTGACAAGATGCTGCACCCAGGGTGAACTTCTAGGCACAGGATCTAAATTTAGTGGGACAGGGAAAATGGAAACAAATAATTCTAGATAAAAGTGGAAAGGGGAAGCCAAGAGGTCTTGGAAAGCAATTAGCATACTCAGAATGCTACCTGCAAACAAGGGGTGAGGGGGCTCTGAATTATAAACCAAATGTATCCCAACCACAGAGCCAAGCCTTTCCTAAAAGTTCAAGCAACCTAATTTTGCATAAAAATGCACAATTTTTATGAATCAGAGTCAGCTCTCCTACCAAGAAAACAGACAACAAAATCACCTCTGGATAGGAAATACAATTCCAGAAAACCGTTCCCAGAGAAACTCACAGTATAACGTGCTATTTCAAAACAAGGTGAAAAGTATTAAGACAAGGGCACACAGTGTGAAAAATAACATGTATGAGAATTGTAAGAAAAAACTCAGAAATTAGGCAACATGATGTAGAACCAGAAGGAAGGAAATGGAAGAAAGGTCACTATAGAATGGATGCCAAATTACAATGCACAAAGGAGCTAGTTAGAAAAGCAGATAACTTCATGATTGTAGAAAATAAAAACAGGCAAAATAAAAAAGAAATGAAGAAAGAGACAAGATGGACAAGGGAAGAGGGACCGGTTTGGAAATAAATGAAAATTCCAACATACGTATGACAGGAGTCCGTAGAGAAGTAAATCAAAGCAAAGAAACAAAACAAATAGTAAAATCTATAATCCAAAAAATTACTCTGAAATAATTTTTATTTTAAAAACATTTGAAACTAGGGGCGCCTGGGTGGCTCAGTAGGCTAGGCGTCTGCCTTCAGCTCAGCTCCTGGTCCCAGGGTCCTGGGATCGAGCCCCATGTCACCAGACCCCCTGCTCCACGGGGAGCCTGTTTCTCCCTCTCCTTGCTCGTGATCTCTCTCACTCTCTCTTAAGTGAATAAATAAGTCTTTAAAAATAATAGATGAAGAAATAAACAAATAAATAAACAACAAGATTTGAAACTACATACTGAAAAGTTACACCATATACCTGAAAATATTAATGTAGGGTGCCCAACATTCCAACATTCCAGTCAAAGGGGAAAAAAATCATTTGGGGTTCTCAGTCAAAAGACCAAGTAAATTATAATGGAAAAAAATAGATTGTCATGAAATTTTTGACAGCAAGTCTCATTCTGCAAAAACAAAGGGAGTATCATATTTAAGAAAATCAAGGAAAGAGAATGTGAATCAAGAATTTTTACCCATTATAATTTGCTTTTGAATATAAAGGCTGCAGACAAATGCTAATTAACATACGAAAACATCAGGAATATCGCTTTCATAAACCCTTCCTGGGCGTCTGTGGATAATCAGCTGCAGATTACTAAAATAACTGGAAAAACACTGACTTGAGTGCTGGTGGTCAGCATTCAATATATCCCTCCGTGTAGACAGGAGCCACAATGGGCGTTAAAGGAAGAGAGCGTCGTGACTCAGGCCCTGATGGTGGTGACAGGCGCAGCCTGTGGTGGGGACAGGGGTCCATGGGCTGCACCAGGCGAGCTGGGGAGAACAGGGGCTGCCATTGTGAGACCGTTTGATGTGCAGTGTAGACAAGAGAAAGTGAGTAATTGTAGAATATTCTAATTCTGTCACCTCCTGTGTCTCAGGAGGTAGAACGTTTAGCAAGGATGGAAGGAAATAGAGACAAATGTGAAGTAGAAAAGTTCAGTTAAAACCCTTTGTTCTAAATTTGAGCCGGTAACTCCCAGGCACAATAATTAGTACAGTAAGGATGAGCAGATTGTGGTTTTGAAATACAGTTTTCCACATACACCAACAAACAAAATAGAGCTTCTTGGAGGTATCTGTCTGCACCAGACAGCCGGGAAGCTAAACAAGGTTACAATGGTCACGTACAAAGCAGGCAGGGTCTACTGGCCAATGGGGGGGAGGGACAATTTGAATTTCTATAAAGATATTAAAATTGATTGAAACCCATCATATATGTTTAAATCCATATGTTCAAAATAAAATTTAGGATGGAAAATCATTGGTCACTGTGGCAGGCAGAATACTGGTCCTCCGAAATATGTCCATGTCTTAATCTCCCAAAACTGTGACCTTGTCTGACAAAGGTCACCATCCAGATGTGATGAACTTAAGGATCTCTAGATGGAGAGATCTTCCTGGATTATCTGGGGATGCCTGATGCAATCACAGGATCCTTGTAAGAGGGAGACAGGAGAGTCAGGGACACGGTGAGAGGGATGGGAGGTCAGAACAGAGCTCAGAGAGGCGGGAAGATGCTCTGCAGTCCCTGATGAGGGAGGTGCCAGCAAGGAGCCCAGGAACGCAGGCGGCGTGCAGGGGCTGGAAAGGGCGGTGGCTCAAATGTTCCAAGAGCCCCCAGCAGGAACACAGTCTGTGGACCTGTTTTAGATCTGTGAGCTCCAAAACTGCGAAATGGTAAGTGTGTGTTGTTTTAAACCACTGAATTCTGCAGTAATTTATTACGGCAA
>NC_045608.1:92329862-92487362 GCF_009762305.2 Zalophus californianus | reverse complement strand
GGCCCTGTTGAAATGCCTGTGTGTTCTGGGATGAGAGCCCCTCCGGTGGGGTTGCAGGTACCGTTCCTTGTTCCTATGCTGCAGGGCATGGAACCAAGCCCCCCCACACCTGTGAGCACACAGACAGAGTGCAGCCATTCCTCATCATTCTCAGCATTCGGGGTCTTCGTCACCCCAGCAAGTGTGTGCTGTGTGTCTACTCTGTTCTATAGAATCAGGTTTAAATTTCACCAGACTCATTTAAATTAAAAAAATTTAAAGAGGAGTCCAATAAGGCAGAGGAGTAGGAAACCTTAGTTTCCTCTGGTCCCAGGAATTCAGCTAGATAGCTACCAGCTACCAGATCATTCTGAACACCTGCAAACTCCACTGGAGATCAAAGAAAAGAATAGTTGGAATTCTACAAATAGAAAAGTGACCACTTTCTGCAAGCTGGGAGGTGCGGAGAAGTGAATCCAAGGTAATATATAGGAAGATAAGGAGGCTACCAGCAAGTGATATAGCAGTGGAGCACAAAATCAGAACTTTTAGAACTTTTAGACGTCTGCTCCAGTGGTGGACATCCCTGCCTGAAAGGCACTCAGGTGGCCAAGCGGGGTGGAATTCTAGGGGGGGCAGTGTGGTCTCAGGATCCCTGGGTCCCATGAAGACTGGGGAGTGCCTGAGTGTGGCAGAGCTCCCAGGCTTTGGAGCAGGGAAGCTGGCCACAATCAGACAGCCGGGCGTGAGCTCTCAGCTCTGGGTTCCCATAAACCCCAGAACCATGGCAAGATCTCCATCCTCCCCTAGGAGGCGTAGCGCAGTTGCTGGACACAAGAGTCTTCAGGGTTTGGAGACTTGAAATGGGGTAGTGTGTCTGAGATAGAAACGCTCGGTCACAGGCTGGGTTAGCATGGAGTGCAGACAGAGACCAGGGAGACAGGAGTGACTGACAGCTTTTCTCTGAGGGCGCCTTGAGGAGTGGGGCCCAGAGCTCCATGGCTAGATTGGGAGGCTGCCATTTTCATTCTCATCCTCTAAAGCAGCACAGAAAACCTGCAGGGAACAAAAGTCACATAGAGAAATCCAGAGCAGATTACTTAGCCTGGCCCCTGGCAAGGAGGGTACAATTCTGCCTCGGGGCAAAGACACCTGAGAATCAGCACAACAAGCTTCTCCCCCAGTAGATCATCAAGCACATCCAGCCAAGACCAACTTTAACGATTGTAGAGAACTGCAAAACTCTGGTGCTGGGGGGATATAGCACATAGAATTCATGGTTTTCCCCCCACAATTCTTAAGTCTTTCAATTTTAGTTTTTTGCTCCTTTCCCGTTTTCAACCAATTTCTTATTTTATCAACTCTATTTTTTCTTTTTTAATTTTCATTTTTACAATTACATTCTATCCATGCATTGTATTTAATTTAATTTTATCTTTGTACATATATAAGTTTTTCTTTCTTTCTTTACAATTTTGGGATCTAGTTTTCTAACAGACCAAATACACACAGGATCTAGTGTATTGCTCAGTTCTGTTCACCTGTCTCATTATAGTCTCTTTCTTTTTTTGTAATTTTTATTTACTTATTTTTTTTTACTTTCAGGTCTCTTCTGATTGGTTTAGTGTATACTTCTCTGGGGTCATTGTTGCCATTTCAGTGTTTTGTTCTCTCATTCATCTTTTCTACTCTGGACAAAATAACAAGATAGGGCAAGAGGCAGTACTGACTGCCAGGGACATGATCAGTATGGAGAAAAGTAAGATGTTGTAACTAGAGTTCAGAATAATGATTATAAAGATACTAGCTGGTATTAAAAAACAAAAAAACAAACATGCAAGACACTAGAGAATACCTTTCTGGAGAAATAAAAGAACTAAAATCTAATCAAGTCAAGATCAAAAAGGCTATTAATGAGAGGAAATAAAAAATGAGGACTCTAACTGTTAGAATAAATGAGGCAGAAGAGAGAATTAGTGATATAGAAGACAAACTGATGGAGAATAAAATAGCTAGAAAAAGCAATAAACAACTACCGGATCACAAGGGAAGTTGAGAGATGAGTGATACCATAAAGCGAAACAATATTAGAATAATTGGGATCTCAGAGGAAGAAGAGAGTGAGGGAGGGAGGAGGAGAGTGAGATAGAGAGGCAGAAGGTATATTGGAGCAAATTATAGGAGAGAACGTCCCTAATCTGTGGAAGGAAACAGGCATTCAAGTCCAGGAGGCACAGAGAACCGCCCTCAAAATCAATAAAAATGGGTAAATACCCGATATATAATAGTGAAACTTGCAAATTTCAGAGACAAAGAGAAAATCCTGAAAGCAGCTCAGGACAAGAGGTCTATAAACTATAAGGGTAAAAACATTAGATTGGCAGAAGACCTATCCACAGAGACCTGGCAGGCCAGAAAGGACTGGCATGATATATTCAGGGTGCTAAATGAGGACAGCACACAGCCAAGAATACTTTATCCAGCAAGGATGTCATTCAAAATAGAAGGAGAGATAACAAACTTCCAGGACAAACTGAAACTAAAAGAATTTTTGATCACTAAAACAGCACTGCCAGGAATATTAAAGGGGATCCTTTAAGTGAAGAGAGAGACAAAAATAACATAGACCAGAAAGGAAAGAGACAATATATGGAAACAGTGACTTTACAGGCAATACAATGGCACTAAATTCATATCTTTCAATAGTTACTCTGAATGGAAATGGGCTAAATGCCCCAATCAAAAGACAGGGTATCAGATTGGATAAAAAAGCAAGACCCATCAATATGCTTTCTGTATGAGACTCATTTTAGACCTCCACATTGAAAGCGAGGGGGTAGAAAACCATTTACCATGCTAATGGACATCAAAAGAAAGCTGGGGTGACAATCCTTACATCAGACAAATTCGATTTTAAGCCAAAGACTGTAATAAGAGATGAGGAAGGACACTACATCATAACTGAAGGATCTATCCAATAAGAAGATCTAACAATTATAAATATTTATGCCCCTAACATGGGAGCAGCCAATTATATAGACCAATTAATAACAAAATTAAAGAAACACTAAAGACTCCTCTGGGGCTCTGTCCATTTGCAGGAAATTCAGTTCATGCAGATAAGAAGTTTCTTGACAAATACATGCCCCAGTTCATGAAACATCTTCATTATAGAATAATTGATGTGAGCACTGTTAAAGAACTGTGCAGATGCTGGTATCCAGAAGAATATGAATTTGCACCAAAGAAGGCTGCTTCTCACAGGGCACTTGATGACATTAGCGAAAGCATCAAAGAACTTCAGTTTTACCGAAATAACATCTTCAAGAAGAAAACAGATGAAAAGTAGAGGAAAATTACAGAAAACGGGGAAAATGAGAAGACTGTGAGTTGATGGCAGTTCTCATGCTGTCAGCACATAGTTTTTGGGAAGCAGCTGCTGATGGTTGTGTTTGGTTTTGTTTTTTGTTCCTGCTGATTGCTTGGCACAGCACCTTTCAGTTAACTTGCATCTCCAGATTATTCAAGCAGACAGCACCTGAAATACCATTTTTCTCCTAACATTCTGTTTTCATTTATGACACAGCAGCTCCTCTGTAAGTGCCAGGTCATGTCCATCCCTCGGTACATATCTGCATTTGCTTTTAGACCATTTCTTTTGTTTAAAAACAATAATATTAATAATAAAGCTAGTTCTATTGAAATGCAAAAAATAATAATAATAATACAGTAATAGTAGGGGACATTAACAGCCCCCTCATTGCAATGGACAGATTATGTAAGCAGAATATCAACAAGGAAACAAGGGCTTTGAATGACGCACTGGACCAGATGGACTTCACAGATATATTCAGAGCATTCATCCTAAAGCAACTGAATACACATTCTTCTCGAGTGTGCATGGAACATTCTCCAGAATAGATCACATACTGGGTCACAAATCAGGTCTCAACTGGTACCAAAAGATTGGGATCATTCCCTGCATATTTTCAGATGACAATGCTTTGAACGTGGAACTCAATCACAAGAGGAAATATGGAAAAAACTCAAATACACAGAGGCTAAAGAGCATCCTATTAAAGAATGAATGGGTCAACCAGGAAATTAAAGAAGAATTTAAAAAATTCATGGAAATGAATGAAAATGTAAATACAACTGTTCAAAACCTTTGGGATGCAGCAAAGGCAGTCGTAACAGGGAAGTATATAGCAATACAAGACTTTCTCAAGAAACAAGAAAGGTCTCAAATACAAAACCTAACCTTACACCTAAAGAAGCTGAAGAAAGAATAGCAAATAAAACCTAAGCCCCAAAGTAGAAGAGCATTAATAAAGATTAGAGCAGAAATCAATGAAATAGAAACCAAAAGAACAGTTGAACAGATCAATGAAACTAGGAGCTGGTTTTTTGAAAGAATTAATAAGATCAATAAACCCCTAGCCAGACTTACCAAAAAGAAAAGAGAAAGGACCCAAATAAATGAAATCATGAATGAAAGAGGAGAGCTCACAACCAACACTGAAGAAATACAAACAATTATAGGAACATTTTATGAGCAACTATATCCCAACAAATTAGAAAATCTGGAAGAAATGGAGGCATTCCTAAACACATATAAACTACTAAATCTGAACCAGGAAGAAATAGAAAACCTGAACAGACCCATAAACAGTGAGGAAATTGAAGCAGTAATCAAAAATCTCCCAACAAACAAGAGTCCAGGGCCAGATGGCTTCCCAAGGGAATTCTACCAAACATTTAAAGAAAAATTAATACCTATTCTTCTGAAGCTATTTCAAAAAATATGAGTTTAAGAAAATCTTCCAAACTCTTTCTATGAGGCCAGCATTACCTTGATCGCAAAACCAAAGACCCCACCAAAAAGAACTACAGACCAATATCCCCAATGAACATAGATGCAGAAATTCTTACCAAGATACTAGGCAATGGGATCCAACCATACATTAAAAAGATTATTCACCACAATCAAGTTGAATTTATTCCTGGGCTTCAAGGGTGGTTCAACATCTGCAAATCAATTAATGTGATGCTCTACATCAATAAAAGAAAGGACAAGAAACATGATCCTCTCAATAGATGCAGAAAAAGCATTTGACAAAGTACAGCATCCTTTCTTAATTAAAACTCCTGACAGTGTAGGGATAGAGGGAACATACCTCAATATCATAAAAGCCATATACAAAAAGCCCACAGTGAATATTCTCAATGGGGAAATCTAAGAGCATTACCCCTAAGGTCAGGGACATGGCAGGGGTGTCCACTATCACCACTACTGTTCAACATGGTACTATAAGTGTTAGCCTCAGCATTCAGACAAGAAAAAGAAATAAAAGGCATCCAAATCAGCAAAGAAGTAGTCAAACTCTCACTCTTCACAAATAACATGATATTCTATGTGGAAAACCCAAAAGACTCTGCCCCAAAATTGCTAGAATTCATACAGGAAGTCAGCAAAGTGGCAGGATATAAACTCAGGGCACAGAAATCAGTTGCATTTCTATACACTAACAATGAGACAGAAGAAAGAGAATTTAAGGAGTCAATCCCATTTACAATTGCCCCCCAAATCATAAGATACTTAGGAATAAACCAGACCAAAGAGGCAAAGGATCTGTACTCAGAAAATTATAGAACACTCATGAAAGAAATTGAGAAAAACACAAAGAAATAGAATAATGTGGGACACCTGGGTGGTTCAGTTTGTTAAGCATCTGCCTTCGGCTCAGGTCATGATCCAGGGTCCTGGGATTGAGACCCACATCACGCTCCTTGCTCAGTGGGGAGCCTGCTTCTCCCTCTACCTGCTGCTCCCCCTGTTCATGATCTCTCTCTCTCTCTCTCAATTAAATAAATAAAATCTTTAAAAAAAAAAGAAACTGAAAAACGTTCCATGCTCATGGATTGGAAGAACAAATATTGTTAAAACGTCTGTGCTACCTAGAGCAATCTACACATTCAATGCAATCCCTATCAAAATACCACCAACTTTTTCACAGAGCTGGGACAAATAATCCTAAAATTTGTATGGAACCAGAAAAGACCCTGAATAGCCAGAGGAATGTTGAAAAAGAAAAACCAAAGCTGGCGGGGGTCACACTTCCGGACTTTAAGCTCTATTATGAAGCTGTAACCATCAAGACAGTATGGTACTGGCACGAAAACAGACACATACATCAATGGAACAGAATAGAGAACCCAGAAATGGACCCTCAACTCTATGGTCAACTAATCTTCGACAAAGCAGGAAAAAATATCCAATGTAAATAAAAGGCAGTCTTTTGAACAAATGCTGTTAGTAAATTTGGACAGCCACATGCAGAATAATGACACTGGACCATTTCCTTACACCATACACAAAAATAGACTCAAAAGGGATGAAAGACCTAAATGTGAGATAGGAATCCATCAAAATCCTACAGAGGAACGCAGGCAGCAACCTCTGTGATCTCAGCTGCAGCAACTTCTTGCTAGACACATCTCCAAAGGCAAGGGAAGCAAGGGCAAAAATGAACTATTGGGACTTCATCAAGATAAAAAGCTTTTGCACAGCAAAGGAAACAGTCGACAAAATCAAAAGACAACCGACAGAATGGGAGAAGATATTTGCAAATGTCTTATCTGATAAAGGGCTAGTATCCAAAATTTATTAAGAACTTATCAAACTCAACACCCAAAGAACAAATAATCCAATCAAGAAATGGACAGAAGACTTGAACTGACAGTTCTGCAAAGAAGACATCCAAATGGCCAACAGACACATGAAAAAGTGCTCAACATCACTTGGCATCAGGGAAATCCAAATCAAAACCTCAATGAGATACCACCTCACACCCGTCAGAATGGCTAAAATTAACAACACAAGAAACAACAGGTATTGGCGAGGATGCGGAGAAAGGGGAACCCTCCTACACTGTTAGTGGGAATGCAAACTGGTGCAGCAGCTCTGGAAAAGAGTATGGAAGTTCCTCAAAAAGCTGAAAAGAGAGCTACCATATGACCCAGCAATTGCACTACTAGTTATTTACCCCAAAGATACAAATGTAGGGATCCGAAGGGACATCTGCTCCCCAAAGTTTATAGCAGCAATGTCCACAATAGCCAAACTATGGAAAGAGCCCAGATGTCCCTTGACAGATGATTGGATAAAGAAGACACACACACACACACACACACACACACACACACACACACAATGGAATACACTAGTCAGACATCCAAAAAAAAAAAAAAAAGAAATCTTGCCATTTGCAACAACATGGATGGAACTATAGGGTACTATGCTAAGCGAAATAAGTCAATCAGAGAAAGATAGTTATCATATAATCTCACTGATATGTGGAATTTTAGAAACAAAACAGAGGATCATAGGGAAAGAGAGGGAAAAATGAAACAAGACAAAATCAGAGAGGCAGACAAACCATAAACAACTCTTAATCATAGGAAACAAACTGAGGGTTGCTAGAGGGGAGAGAGGTGGGGGATGGGGTCACTGGGTGATGGGCATTCAGGAGGGCACATGATGGAATGAGCACTGGGTAGTATATGCAACTGATGAATCACTGAACTCTACTTCTGAAACTAATAATACCGTATATGTTAGTTAATTAAATTTAAAATTAAAAAAATAAAAAATATATATCCTGTGTTGTTTTGCTTATTGGAGAATTCCCCCAGATGCTTGTATGTGTATATACACTCATATAGACTACATTGCTCGCTTTAAGATGTTTCCCATGAAATATGTAAAACTTTACATACTTATACTACATATAAATGGTCATGTTAAATCCCTTAAATTTAATTTTTATATAGCGTAACTATTTTTAAAAGTGGGGTGGACCTTGGTGTCAGCTGCAGCTTTAGAACCAAGGGTGTGGCTCTGATGGGGATTTGGTTCGCAATTGATTGGGCTCCTCTTCTCACGGAGCAATTCCTTTGATCTCTCACCACCCCGGTCTCACTGTCTTTAAAGCAGCAGGACAGCTGTTAGAAGGTCCCCGAGAGGAGGGAATGAGCTGATCCTCCGGTAACTTCTGCCCAGCACCTCAGACATATCAGGCACTCAGTAAGGGTCAGCTGCTTTTATTTTTATAATTCCTAGGACTACTATTTTAAAGACTCTTAAACTGAGTGAGAAAGCTTCTAGGCAAAAAGATTCTCAAACTCACGCCGGTTGTGGTGAGAGACAGTGTCCTGGGTAGAGGCCAGCAGAGGCCGGCGGAGCAGAATGGCTTTTCTATCCTGACACACCATGAAGGTGCTTTTGGCTCTTTGAGGGGCTCAGAGACGATCCTCAGTCTGCTGGCTCTGCCCTGAGGTCACCTGCTTAAGATGTGGTCCCCATTCATGCCTACGGACCCATCAGTCCCCGACCCTGAGGCCGACTCTCTGCTCCTGAGAGTACGCTGACTTGAGTCAAGGTCACCCATCAAATAACACGCATTTTCCTCATGCTCTAAACAGGTTTGCATTTCTTCAACACAAATTTCTTATCTCCAAGGAAGCTTTATGTTTTGTGCTTGGTGATTTTCATCCTGATATTTCTTTCTCAGAAAAGAGAAACAGGGAAGAGAATTTCTTTGTAATTGTTAAATTTATCAGAATTTTCTGAATTGAAATCGGTGTGAGGAGAGGGGAGTGAAGGTGAGAAAGGATAGTAACATCAGTGATTAATGTTCTAGCGGTGTGTACCCTGGGCACTCAGAGTTGCAACTGACCTTGGAAAGAATATTTCCATATGTGGGAAGCTGGGAAGAGTTTTCTAGAGAAATCCATGCACAATTGATCCAGATCTTTTAGACTCATATGTTAATACGTCTCTTGTGAGACATGTGAATGATTGAAAATAAGTTTTTTCCCCTCCGTGTGTAAAATCACGCTGCCTCATTTTGGTAGCTTTAGAGAATCAAGACTTACATGAGTACAATAAACAAAATCTGAAGGACCATGACACCACGACTGTGGTAAAGAGTAGGGGCTCCTGACAGGTCATTATGTTAAAATTCTGGACTTCCCACTTGCCTTGGAAAATTTTCTTGGCCTGCCAAGGTCTCAGTGTCCTAATCTGTAAAATGGGGGACCTGGTTCATCGGATTATGTGAAGATGGATGAGATTGCTAAACACATTGGTTGACACATAGCAAGCATTGAATAAAGGTTTCTTACGATTCTTCCATTTTCTCTTATTGAGATATGAGGACTTGGAAATTCTACAAAAAGTAGTTTCATTTAATACCACCTAAAATGTTTCACTTATCATGGAATGGATTACTCCATGAGTTGGACTTCAAGGTTCTTTTTTCTACTTTTCTTTGTTGTGATCACTTTACATTTATCTCTGTTAAACTGAGCACCACCCAAACAGAAGGGGTGGATCTCACCTATACACTTCAGAAAGAACACATATCTTATCAGGATCCTTCCCGGATGGGGGCGAAAGAAAGACTCCACGTCTTCCAGATTCCTACCGATTGTTTTCTAAAGCCACGAAACAGAAACAGAAGACACATCATCGTCATTGCCCATATTAACACAAGGTGTCTGTTCACCCGGAAGGCGTAAATCACTGTGCCATTGACAATGCTTGATGAATTTCTATTGAATTTGGAGGCTGTGTTGGGCAAGCATCTTTAAGATTGTCCTTGCACTCTGGAGCCATGTGAAATTCTGTGTGGATGGCAAGACTGCCTTGGAGAGAGGGACTTCCACATTCCAGGGCAGCTGAGAGGTTGCTGGTAACCATATATTAAAAATATTGGGGTCAGGAAAAGAAATTACATTTTTGTAACTATTTTAATAGATCATGAATTTGGGATTCAAAATTAAAATTTGGGGGATATGTGGGCTTAAATATATTTTCTTTTTTTAATTATTCATTTATTTATTTATTTTTAGAGAGAGGGTGGGGAGAGGCAGAGGGAGAGAGAGAATCTCAAGCAGACACCCCGCTGAGCATGGAGCTTTACACAGGGCTGTCTCATGACCCTGAGATCAGGACCTGAGCCAAAATCAAGAGTCCGACCTTTAACAGATTGAGCCACCCAGGCGCCCTTAAAGGAGGTATTTGAGCAAATTTTTTTGAAGACCAACGCCTAGGTGAAAATGAGCAGCAAGACCTCAGACTCCATTTTGAACTTGTCAGCTGAATTTACATGTAGAGAAGATTTGGCATTTTACCAGGAGGATGACTGGAAGGAGTGGCTTCTTTGGGTACCCTGATCCTTAAACCACTAACATTTTCTCCTGAAGTTAACTATCTAACTGTAGCAGTGACTGGTAGGTGAGACAGACAGAGATGTAAAGCCCCCAGGGCAGAAGGCCACCTGGCCCTCCCTGATGTCTGATATGTAAGTGAAGACCACTGCTGTGTACCTGTACTTAGTAAAGTGCATGATGCAATGTGGGCATGCAATAATGATGAATACACAGTACTGACTAAATACATCATGGCCAAGAAGATATTTGCTGGTTTCAAACTGATCCTTGCATGGCTCGGTGTGTAGACTCAATGTGGACCCAATTCTAGGAGTTGGAGTAGAATGGCAATGGTCTTCTAGGTTTCATTTTCCAGAGTGAGAAACTATAGAGCTTATTATTGTTTAATATTATTTAATGATGTCCTGAGCAATGCTGCAAGGGCAAGGGAGTTGTTTAATAAATTGGAATTCAGGAGAATTTCACAAATTTTTCTAAGATTTAAGATCTTGGGGAGGGAGGTGTCTGTAGAGTTTATACGTTCTATCATTGTGTAGAAGAATAAGAAAAGTGTGAGCAGTTTTTAGTCATCATACTAAAATTAATAATAATGAATGATGACTGAATGAAGAGGACACAACATTAACGGGCAGGGATGATGGTCCTGCCCCTCCATTGGAAATGGGACCATTTTCTAACCTACTGTGTGAAATGCATCTTGCTTTGTGGGAACCAGTCCTACAAGGTGATGGGACTGTCACACATATCCGGATATCTCATCATCTGGGGCGCTGTAGGAGCAATAGTGGCAAATCCCATTCCCCTCTCGGTAAGAGCATGTCCACAGAGTCCACATGGCCATTGGGTAATGAGGTGAAGGGCAGAAGATGATGAAAAGGTGCATGTCCTCAAACCCATTACTTTATTGGTGATGCTTGTGTGACCAGGGTCCCAGTTTGATCACACACGTGCACACACACACACACACACACACACGCACACAAACCAGAACAAAATTTAATTCCATGGTACGTAATAAAAGTATTCATTGTAGGGCCATATCAGGCAGTCGTCCCGATTCACCCAACCTCAAACAGTCCCAAATCAAAAGTACCTGTTCTCTTCCATGATGTCTTTAACTACTTCCAGTCATTTTCTAAAAATCTTTACAAGAACACAAGAAAATATGAACAATTATGGTAGAGAAAAGAACAGGCAAAAAGTCAATCCTTTCCCTGCAAGAAGCACCTGAAATAACATTTTCTAGTTGTGTTGCTTTACATACAGTGACGCTGAATATAGTAGAAAGCACTTGAGAATATTGCTGCTGGCTTTTCACCAGGATTAACCACGTTATGGGTTATTTTGTCACTCTTTTCCATTTGTCTTCTATCACTCTTATGTTGATTTTTTTTGGCCACTTATGACTACTTCCAATAGTGGTTGACACGCACAGAGAGAAATGCGCGTTCAACCAACAGAGCACTGGCTGGGTGAGTTGTGCTCCCCTCGGCACCAGAGTGACGAGCAAGTTCTATAAAACTTAAAGAAAGTGGCTGCTTCAGGAGAAACGGAGGAGATGGGGTACAGAAGGCCATTCCGTCCATCCGTTATCAAGGAGTGTGCATGGTCCGGGAGGGAGCTTCCTGGCTTGGCTTCTTGGAGTTGCTGGAGCCTTGTGTCCTGTTTCCTGTCACCACCCCTCCTTCTCTGGCTCAAAGACGAATCCACAGTTTAGAGTGTTCTGATGCATTGCCCAGTCTCTAAGGCAAAACATTATAAAACTCGAGAAAAAACAAAAAAGAACAAGAAAACAAATGCAAGCTGGTGGCCCGGGCAACAGGGCAACTGGGGACAAAGGGCATGTTTCTTACAGATGCGGCATGGACTGTGGGTATCTGCATGGCTTCATGGCTCACGGGCTTGATTTTCTCTCATCTAACGTGAAACCTGTCAGCACTGAGTTTGTAAGAGATTACAGAAGTCTGTGGTATTTGTAGTTTATATTTTTGTGCTCATTTATTTGCTCAACAAACATTCGCTAACTAGCAGCCATGCGTCTGCTTTACATTTGACACCATCATGTCTGATGAATTGTCACCTACCTGGAGGCTTCCGGAAATTACCCACCTGAAGCGACACCGTGGTGTCGTACTCGGTGTAGACAGGAGGTTTAGATTCCACGGCAAGCTTTATGATCCCAAATCCATTCTCCCCATCAGGCTGCACATTTCAAATTTGAAGTTGAGAGGTAGTGAAGGAAGAAAGGTGTGTAAAGTCTTACTTCTTTCTGAGTCCCATTTTATCTTCTTCTTTACTGTATCTCATCTGGAATCCATATGCAGAGTGCTTGTGGGGTACCCCTAATCTCAGGCCACGGCACTGATCATGAACTATTTAAAAGACATGTTGTCTCCTGCTAAGTTCTCATGAAATAGACATCTTTTTTTTTTTTTTTTTGACATCTTTAATATTACTAAAAGAGCTGGAGAAACATGATTCTGGAAAATTTAAAGCACTGGATGCCTCCAAAGCATTACAAGGTAAATTTAAAATGATTCTTAAGAGTTACAAAGGTTTCAGAGGAAATTCAGAATTTCTTAACGGCCTTGTATTTATCACTGAACACACAAGATAGGACAAGCCCTACATACAAAAATAATTGGACACATTAGCTCTACTGTGGCCAGTCATAGAAAGACTGCCAAGGGCATATTCCTCTACAGCTGATTTAGTAAAACTTTATGAAGATAGGAAATTTTACATTTCCATGGTCATAACAATTATGTTCTGAATGATTTCAGAATGATACCCTCCATCCTACACCTGAATCTTGACAACTTCCACCTATTACAATCTTGCTTTGGGGGGATCAAAGCGTAATTTTGATTCCTGCCTTGGTGCCACAGAAGGACAATTTCAGTGTGAATTCAGACCATCCCAGACATACGTGCAGAACTTGGCTGCCTTTGACGAGTGCTCTGGGTGGCAGAATCATACCGATTTCCTGGACTGTGTATCTGGCAGAAGTCATAGAGTAAGAGGGTTACATGAGCAAGAACAAGAATTATTAGTGCTACGTTCACTTCGATCTCAGAGACAGAACACAATGCATTTTGTGGCCACACTGCTATCTAACAAAATCTGAATTTTTTCCATAAGACAAACCTTACCCAGAAAGCACGTTTGCAGCCAAGGACAGATGAGGGCTTGAATAGTCCAAGAGCGCAGGAAAGCTCTGTTTTGAACAATGAAGGGTGTGGAAGGGCATCATGGAAAAGCCACACGACCTGGGCCTTGGAGATGCAGCTCCTTCACTTCAGAGCTGGGGGACAGAGGTTGGAGACACAGGGAATCAGACCACAAGGCTCACCCGTCCAGCTGGGGCAGAGCTCCTCCTGGCTCAGCCCCCCGGGCTCCTGGCAGACACCCCTTGATTTCCTCCACAACACTCTAATTCTTATTAGAAATTAAATATCTAGAGGAAAAAGGAAGATAAAAATACAGACTAACCTAAACTGTTTTTGCTGAGGGCATGGCCGGCGCTGGCGCTGGCGCTGGCTGGTCACCAAGCTGATCACACCTGTTCTCATTTCGAAGAGATGCCACCCTTGTCAGCCCGTGCGTCCCTTCAGCCAGGCCTCTCCCACGGAGTTGTCTCAGAAATTCAGGAAATTAATTACTATAGAGTGTACATGTGTCTTCATAATCTAAGTACTTGGAGCAAAAGCAGAGATGGATGCAGAAAAATAATCTGGTTATCATGTGTTTAAAGTTTTGGATGGCCTTGTCTTAGCAATGCCTGTGCCGGACAGAGGCTACTGGAAGTGTGAAGTTAAATTATGCACTTTATTAAAAAATGGAAATTTAAATAGCAGCATCCCATCGAGCAGTCCCTAATTCCTGTATTTAAGGAAACACTGCTTATGCTGTGGGGTGGTAAAGAAAGGACGCCCCAGGGTCTGTTTCGGGGAACAGTTTTCAGAGTTGCAATCAAAATACACGTTTAATCCGTGGACTCTTGGACTCTTGGAGGGAAAGGGACTGCCGGCCTCCTGGTCTCCTCCCTCCTGTCTTGGAGTAATGGCTTTGAATGCAGGGGTAGGGTCAGGGGCTGGGATTCATTTGGAAGTTTCGTTTCTTCATTTACTTCGACAGATACCAGGAACAAAGGTTTCCCAGAACTGTGTCCAGGCTCTTCCTGAACCGACTTGGGGAGGGACAGATGCACACACACCCTTACACCAGAACAGGGGGGCCTGCTGCCACCGACACCCACGCACGGTGCTCCCTGAGCAGAGGCACCCGCCCGCTGCACTGCCCGCGTGGGATCCGTGTGCGGCCTTTATGTCTGCGAGCCCCCGGGGGTGTGAGCTCCCCGCTCCCAGCAGCTAGGCCCCACCCACCCACCCCACCAGCTGAACCCCCCATCCCTCACCCTAACGGGGTTTGCCTCCGTGCCAGCCTTGCGGTCAGACGAACCAGTCATTCCCCCTGCCCTACTCCCCACTCTTGTTACTACAAAGCCGCGCCACAGCTCCGCGGTCCACGTGGGCCCCCTGCGCAGCCCTGGGTGGTGTGCGGGGCCCTCCTCCGGCCGAGCGTTAAGTGACTAAGACACTGCTGTCCGCCTTGTCGGCCAGGGTGAGTCTCTCGTCTTCCGCCATCTGGTGCTATTCAGGGTGAATGCGGATGTGCTTAGAATACCACCTAATCGCAGGAGGGAAACAGTCCAGACTTGCTCTTGGGGACTTTCGGTCCCTTCATGTCCCCATCATGCCTTTCCTGGGACGTTCTGATGACCCCCAACTTCTTTCTCAGACACCGCTGTTCCTCAAACCAGTCCCCAGGATAATATGGACTCCATAATTAGAACGCTGTCTCCTTGAAGGAAATACCCGTGTTTTCCAGAAAGTGTGTAGGTATTGGGTTCCAGAGCATTCTTATTCGTGAATTACAAGCCATTTGCCAAGACTGAAGCTAGTCTTGGTGGTTCACAAGTTAAGAAAGAACAAAACACACAAAAGCCTCATTTGCAAGCATTCCATCATTACCAGGATGTAATTCATTCTCTCAAATGTATAGTACGCTACGTTGGCGGCTGAATAGATGCTATTAAAAGAATGTCTCCTAGTTACCAAAACCTTCACCAAAGAAGGTTAGACTCATTAATGGTGAGGGGAAGCTTAATTTATGTGCAAATGCATTCAAATTCCATCCCATCTTAGAATATAACAGGATCACTTAATCAGAGTGAGCTCTTTGTCTTTCGTCAGAAAGAAGTATCCACGCTATTTTATTCAACTTTTAACTGTTTCTCCTAGAGGCTTTTGTAGCTCTTGTTCTCAGGAATAGTTCTCATAGAAGATTTGAATAAACTCACTAGAGCCCCCCTTACCTGCTTCTCCGTCGTCACCTCACGCCATTCCAGAGTGTTCGAAGTTACTCACACGGACTCTCCCCCAGCTTGCTTCCACAGGTGATTCTCAAAGCTCGGGTAATATCCAGATTTTAAGCAACCACGCGCAGCTTCCTCCATGACGGTGCACACAGCCAACGTGGGGTTGGAGCAGCTCAGGGGTCACAGGGCGGTTCCCAGGGGTACAACAAAGACAGGCACTGTAGCTCTCTGGAGGCTGTTCAGTCCCGAGGGCAAAATAAAACGGCCAGGAGAGATGTGTTAATCACCTCGTCTGTGTGAGGCACACCCTAAGTCTTCAGCAATAGAACCATTAGTACAGGACTGCAGCGCTAATGGGGGATTTTTGCTTTATCGAGTGCAATTCACAAACCATAAAATTTACCCTTTTAAAATGTACAGTTTGGGAGTTTTATCATATTCACAAGACCCTGCAAGTGATGTAGCTTTCGGAGAAGTGTTGTTGGGGGTCCAGAGCCAATGGCCGAGAAGGAATTCTTGAGAAGACTTTGGTGCAAAATTGTGGTTTATTAAAGCACGGGTTCAGGACCCGTGGGCGGAAAGGACAGATGCCCCGGGGTTGTGAGGAGCGACTGATTACATATTTTTGAGTTGGGGGGATAAACACACAGGGAGGTTTCCAAAAGGACTTTCATATTCTGAAGAAGACTGGCAGGATGCTGGAGGCCTGGCTATTGGCAAGCTAAGGTTGTTTCTCCCTCCAGCAAGGCATCAACATGAAGACATTTGGGAGCTTTCTGGAGCACTGTTCTACTCTGTTTGCCTCAAGTATTTGTCAATGAGCTGCCGGTTATAGGACATTTAATTTGCTCTACATTTCCTTCTGCTTTTGCTCTCCGCATCACAAGCATCCCCGCCACCAGATCGCTTCCATCACCCCAAAAGGAAGCCTCGAATCCGTTGGGTGTGTTCGTCTTCCTCCCCAGTGCTAGGGAACCACTCATCTGCTTCCTGTCGCTAGGGATTTGCCTCTTCTGGACGTTTCATATAAAGGGGACCAAACAAAATATGGCCTTTTGTGCTTGGTTTCTTTGGCTCAGCATCAGGTCCTCAAAGCCCATCCACGTTGGAGCCTGAATCAGTGCTCCATTCCTTGCTGATGGGGTTTTGAGAGGCCCATTTTACTTGAGCTCCATCTACCTAGAGCTCTTCCTGCAGGGGGGGGTCACTGACATCATCCAGGTGGGGTCTGTAAGTCCTCTTCCCTGGAGAGGCTTGCTGTATACTGTAGGGGGCTGTCAGCGTCCGCCACAGCACCCGCATGCCATTCCTACAGGAGTGAGATGTGGGCATATTGAATAAGGGCCTTCATTCTTTGAATTAGTAACTAAACTTTTCCTCCTAATAAAGCCACTTTGAACAATTTCTGTTTCTAGATAGAGCATAAACAATGAATTATACATTCAGATTATACTTTCTATTTGCAGGAGTTACAGTAAGAATGGAGATCATGTTTTCCATTTTGCCTCATGGGAAGTGCCTTGGACTGACAGGTTATTTCTGCCCTAGTTCTGGTTGACTCTTTACTAGTCATGACTCCAACTGGTTGTATAGTAGGACTATGAGCAGGTCTCTTAACAGGTTGGCATTTTGTTTTCCTTATTTGCAAAGTAGGGATGGGGTAGCAGTAGGTGGAGCTGAAATGGACTCAAGGCAATGAGACCTATGGTTGGCCATGATTTCATCTGTTCACTTTGTGTTT
Organism: Zalophus californianus; assembly: GCF_009762305.2. Classification (NCBI taxonomy): domain Eukaryota; kingdom Metazoa; phylum Chordata; class Mammalia; order Carnivora; family Otariidae; genus Zalophus; species Zalophus californianus. The sequence continues at coordinate 92,470,026 of NC_045608.1, read as the reverse complement.
GTTTAAAGTTCCATGATACAAAGCCTAAGAAATAATGGAGTTGAACCAATAACGTGTAACAGAGTTAGAAGGGATTTCTCAGCCAGGCACTCCTGACAGTTGTGCCCATAGTTCCCGGGTGGGTGGCAGCGTGGGGACCATTCCATGCCTGACAGGATGCTCAGCTGTATCTCTGGCCAGTAGCATGCCCTCCCTGCAGTTGTGACAATCAAAAATGTCTCTAGACATTACTGTCCTTGGGGGAGCAAAATCGCCCCCAGTTGGAACCACTGAGTTAGAGAATTCTACCCTATCCTGGACACCCCAGCTGTTTCCCATGCTGTTCCCCACCTACTGTGCCATCCATGCATCATAGCCTGGCATCTGAGACTGTATCCAGAATATTAGTGTTCCATACCTCACATTACAGATATTGCTCTATTCTTCTTTTTGTTTATCCCAAAGCCTATATTACAGAGATTATTTGTTTGATCTCACTGTTTTTCAAGTCCTACTAGACTGTATCAGTAAATAGGTCATATGATGCCATTAGGTATGTGAATGTTACCTTTTCTAAGAAGTCAGGTTTTGGTTTTGGGTAGTCAAAGGTGTTACCTTTAAAGTTAATTTGATTATAAAATGATTTTAAAAAGTTATCTCTTGAAATTTGTTATGATCATAAAATTGTGAGTTTGGTAATAACAATAGGTGATATTTATTTATAGCTTTTTATATGACATAAAACATATGCTAAGCACTTTATATAAATTATCTTTCACTTTAGTTATGATTATTTGATAGATACGTCAAGCTTTTATCTAAAGTGACAATGCTCACACCTTCACTGTGGAAATAGGATTTGAATCAAGGGCGTGAAAACTCAGTCTGCTGTAAACTCAACCTGAGGTACTCAGTTCGTATGATCTAAAAACACTGTTAAGTTTTTAAACATAGTAAATGACTGGGTTCAAGACAGATAAGGAACACAGACATTGCCCTCTCCTCTTCCACCAAATCTTAATCCAATGGGAAATTAAAAATAATAATAGTGACTGTATATTATATATATATATAATTACTGTCTTCTTCCCTCTGCCTATCTCTATATATGTCTATCTCTATCCAAATTTCCCCTTAGTAAAGATGCCAGCCATATTGGAATCAGGTCCACCCTCATGACCTTATTTTAACTCGATTACCTCTATAAAGCCCTTATCTCAAAATGAGGTCACATTCTTGGGTATTGAGGTGTAGGACTCAAACATACCTTTTGAGAGGAAAACAATTCAACCCATAACAGAAACTTTAATGAAGCAAAAAGTAGTTATTAAGTGCCCATTTAATAATTAGCTACACTATTTTACTTTCATTTATTTCTATTTTCACCTATTCCCCAAAGGTATTTTATGATTTTTTTCCAAATGTGGACTTTATGAGGATTTGCAATAAAGTAGTGGTCAGAGATTTACTACAAGCATATCTCTGAGGCTGGTCTGAAGACAGAAGGATATTTACCAAAAAATAGCCATGCAAGAGGAGAAATATTTAAAGTACACTGAAGGCATCAGCCACTTCAGAATTCATCAGAGAACAGCTGGGAATGATTTATTGTGGACACGCTTTAATTTGGTACACCAAAAAGCACATTAGGGCTTCTGTAGACTCTGTTCCTCAGGTACTAAGGAATAAGTGATTTTTATTGATTTATCCACTAGATAAAGAAGATTGTTACTGCAAAACCCCAAAGCACCAAGAACTTCAAGGATAAAGACCAGGAACACTGAGAATAAATGATGGATAGTTGTTGAGACAAATTTGAACATTTCCCTGAGTCTTAAATATTTGGCCACAATTTCTTTAAAGTTATAGTACAAAATCTCAAATGCACTTGCATCTTCTTGAATGACGATACTATAATTCAGCATTTGTATTTATAATAACTAGACAATAGTTGGTTTGGTGATTCTTGTGGAGCAGAAGGTAACAATTCACATTTAGAAGGTGGTGTTATTTTGTCTACTCTGGCGGGCAGTTCCTATGTGAAACGAATCCCTCCAGCCAGGAGCTTCTAGGGGCAGTTGTTAGGGCTTTTTCCCTCCACAGAAATGCTCCATCCCCTGCATCTGAACTCCGCCTTTGAATGTTCTGTGGCTTGGTTACTTGAGCTAATTAAGCCAACTTTCTTACAAAGCTAGTTTGAGTTGGGCCTCCCTCACTTAAAAACAAATAAGTCAATGGTAAATAAAACTGTGCACAATATATGTGAATCATTTTACTCTAAATGGCATATTATAAGAAGTATCTTTAAATCATTGCACAAATTACATAAGGACATTATTTTTTGGTATTTTAGAGTTAAAAAATTTTAAATGTGGAAAAGAAACTGAGCAAAGTGAGATTTCATAATAATTTGTCTGCCATATCTTGCAATTAGTGCAAATATACTTTTATAATATTTCATTGGTTCAATTATTAAGTATAAGGTACCAAAAAAAAAGTACCAAAAAAAAGTTCATCACTAGATGAGCTGCTTTTGCACAGAAAGTTCTTGCTTTTGATTAGCTGTTGAGGGTAGCAAAGGGTTGTAGAGAAGTGGCATATTATTGTTTCCCAGGACCAAAGGAAAATGGGATGGAAATTAAAGTATGATGAAATTTCTTTGGTTTTGATTTCCCTATCCTTGTACCACAAACTAATTCTTGATGTATTTATAGAGAATGGAAAAAATCATTATTTCTATAATACATCCCAAAATCTAGGGTCTGTGACACATTTTATAAACATCTCAGTAGATAGTTAAGAAAGGAAATATTTATTAAGTGCATAATATGCATCAACACTAGGCTATGTGATTTATGTATTTTATCTTTGTTTAGCCCAAATGATAAACTTGGCCAAGCATTAAGACTTTGGTTACAAATGAGGAGCATAGAGTTGTAAGTAACTTGACAAGGCTCACACAGTTAATAAGAGCCAGGTCTTGAACTTGTTTTCTTGGGTCAAAGCACATGCTTTTGACATTCCTTTATGTTATATTCCCAAATGGGATGATTATTAATTTTCTGAAGTGTTTAGAGTATGCCAAACAGTTAGAAGCTATTTTAAGACTCAAGATTCTACCAATAGATTCTTTTTCAACTTGGTTGTCCCATCTATACAGAAGACTTTCTCTGTAAGGTTCTCTGTATCTGTTCTATATGCTTCTTCTCATTGCTGCTTCTTAAGAATCCATTCATAATCACCATGTCCACTATGATTCCCATTACTGTTATTACCACCACCACCAACAGCACCATTACCACCATCACCTCCACAATCAACATTACTACCGTGACCACCGACACCAACACGAACATCACCACCATTACTACCACCACCACCATGCCAAACCACCGTCACCATGCCAAACCACCATTATCACGACAAACACCATTACCATCACCACCACCAACACTATCATCACTACCACCACCACCAACACCAACACCATCACAACCACCACCACAACCATGACTACTTCTTCCACCACCAACCACCACCATCACACCACTATCACACCATCACCTCCATAACTACCTCTACCACAACAACATTCTGGTGGCTTCCCTGGCACAGCCTTAAGCTGTATGGACTCATATTTCAAATCAGATTCAACTCCATGAGCAGCAGGTGCTGTTTCATTTATAACCTCCTTTTCCAGGGTATGAACAATTTGAGGAACACTCCAGGTCCCTCATCATATTTTTATTTTATTTTATTTTAGTATCATTTATATACAGCCTAATTTATTTGAGTGTTAACCTGTTTTCTCTTAATTCTTTGAATCAATTTTACTTTGCACATTTCAAGCTCCTTCTCCTTATTATTAAGAGAATGTCCTCTTGCTCTACACCCCATCCCTCATGATTATGCTCTAAGACAATTTCTTTCTATGGACACTTCATTTTGTGCTCTGCTCTTCGATAGCCAAAAGTAAAATCAATTCTTCCTTGACTCATAATGACAATCCATCAGGGAAGGATTTTAAGTTTTCTAAAGAAAGTTCAAATTTTCCCTGGATATAAGCTCTTCCCTACTTTTTCATAGAGACTTGGGAAAAGGTAGACAACTTAGATTTGTTCCACTACAACATAAGCAATTGGTAAGTAAGAGATTAGTAAAATCATTGTTTTTTCATAAAAAGTTGGTGAAATTTTAGTAAATTTGATTTATCTGATTGCATGGTCAACCTACCTCTCTGTGCAAGGAAAGCATAGGAAAATGTCTCCTACAGGGGAATTGCCAATTGTGATACCTTTCCCTCTCATCCCCTCATTTTCTCCTGAACAATATCACAAAACAATAACACACACCCATATCTACTCCCATATAAACACAGTGTTCATGCAACGTGAGGGTAAGTACAGGCTGAGAGAACTGGTGTTTGCCTTTGACCAAGAGGTAGAAGCACCAATATTTTAAGGTATTTATTGTGTTCCAAGTTGTCTTAGATTTGATAGTTGATTCTCCTAGAGGATCCTGATGCAGTTGTGACCTAAGTGAAGACTCAAGATATAACTGTGCCCCTTGGCCACTGTGGACCATTTACTTTCTGCCCACCACAACTGTAATTTCATCCAAATAAACAATGAAGTCAGACTTGTCAAGAGAGTTCATTTACACAGCATTACCTTTGCTTCATAAAGAATAAAACACGAAGATTTGTTTGTTCCAAGCATGAGACAAAGTGATGCATCTGTTCAGTGTCTCCATGTAATAACCCACTATTTAAAAACAAATCCTGTTAGCATACCTCACAGACCCAAATAACTCTCAAGGAAAAACTGACCATTAGCATTGAAGTGAGACAATGCAGAAGATCCTAAAGCAGCATCTCCAGGACTAGCCCTAGATAAAGACAGTTAATTATGCTCACAGATATTTATTACCTCAAAGTGTCTAAATAAAATGTAGCTCTTAAACTATTATCCAAGTAAGCCCAATGATTTTAACTGGTTCTTTTTACTTTGTATTGATAATCTGTAAAGAAAAACATACATAAGCACAATTTCTCAAAACACCACCAATACCAACAAACATAATTTCTAAATGTAAAGAACGTCCTGGAAACTAATGATGAACTCATTTTCTTAGCCAATGTGACCTTCATGAGAAGAGAGCTTTTAAAGAGCATTTACCACTGACAATACAAAACTTTGGAGTATTTTTTTTAAGAAAATTAAATGGTTTGTCCACTAAAGAATCAGCATTAAAATCCTTTTATGCCTTTGTGTAAAAAATTAACCTTAACAAATAAAACCAAGCTGCGAAACATTTATCTTTGCTTATCTCTTTGATTACCATATATTAATTAGGATGTGAATTACTACTTAAAATAAAAGGATGCCTGAGATCCAAAAAGAATTAAAAATGAATGCTTATATAGGGAGACAATGAGGAAGGTGATTCAGGAAGCTATTGAAAAATGAATGTTTACTTTTAATGTTTTACTTTGCTATTTTCCTTAAAAGAAAATCTATATAAATTTATATTGTTTGCACTGTGCTGTTCTCTGGTAGTTGGTGAGCAGCTGTTCTACTGCATCGGTCTTTGAATGGCTGGGTGGCAAGACTCAATAATCTGTCGCGGCCCGGGTTAAGTGATGGAATTCATTTAAATGCCCCAGAAGTAATCATCCACAAAGAGTACATTATTTCTCTTTTATGAATTTTCAAACCTAATACTGATGGGTGGCATGCAATTAAACCTGATCAATATGTAATTTAGGTGGGCTGACATGTTTTCAAATTCGCAGAATATAGATTCTTTCAATATTGCAGGAGCTTAGTGAAATACTTAGCTTTTATAAAATAGCTAAGGCCATTTAGTACAGTACAGAAAAAAAAATAATGTTTAGCCAGAAGATATACAGAGAAGTAATTATACTCGGAGACTCTAATTTTTGAACAGAAACCAGAACTAGGGAATTAAGAATGGGCTTCACCCTGTTCTCGCTCTGTCTCTGTCTCTGTCTCTCTGTCTCTCTTCCGAACAGGAGGCAAGGGCAGAGCTATCTACGGGATTTTGTGAAGTGCCGTCTTGGGAATTTCCAGGTGCAGATACTTTCAAAGGCGTTATAAATATGAATTAAAAGATTGCAGAGCCTGAAGCTGTATCATAATGAGAAAAATATTTCCTATACATTTATTCACAAAGCTTTATTTACCCGGAATCAAAGTGAGACAAAAGAAAAAGAAAAAAAAAAAAAGAGAAAAAGGAAGAGAAGAAGAGGGGCAGAAGGGAAAAGCCCACAGAGGTGGGATTACCATAATGACCCTTTGTGTTAAGCTAATAAACAAGGGGTAGTACACCGCCTTGTGACCCCAGAGGTGAAGGGCGCCTCTCTCCAGTATTACTAATTAGCTCGCTGTCATCTCCACAATAAGAATTACACTTGAGTTCCTATGATTTGACAGGATTCAATTTTAAATTTCATGCCTGAGGACTTAAAGTGCTCTTTCACCCTGAACATTTGCATATTATACCTGACCAAGCAGATACAAGGGGGCCTGCTTCTGCCCCATCGGTGGGAGGAGAGGTTGCGGGCCAGCCACACGCAGCTCACCTCTGGCGGCTCGGGGCTCTTGGGGGAGCGTCGCCTTTACGCAGACTTCTCATCTAACCCAGGCTTTTTCATCTTACCATGTTGTGCTATCCTCTGGACTTTGACCTATCGACAGCATGTTTTTTGTCAAATGTTTATTTAATGTTCATTAAACCTACTGATCCTCCGTGTGTACATGATTTGTCCCAAGTGGGTGCCCCTGGTCGCAGGGATGGTCCCTCCTTCCCTTACTTCTTGCTTGGCGCAGAGCCTGTCCGCCTCCCTCCCACCGTGTTGGGAGAAACTTGCCCATGACTACATCTCGGGGTGCATTCTACCGCCCAGGGCTGCACACGGGGAAGGCTTACTCTCCACCACGGAAAGTCTCCGTGGCTGGGACCTGAACCACACAGGAAAGGCGTTAGTAAACCTTGAATGCCCTGGGCCTCACTGCTTCCAGGAGCCACGTGGCCCCAGCCCTGGCCCCGGGTGGAATTATTCACAAGGGCTGGCACAACTGTCAACCGGACTCCAGAAATATGCCCACAGGGTGCGCAAGCTGCGGTGGGCTGCTTGTGTCGGTGGTACCTGTAAAGGACACAGGGGTCCCTGCGCGAGGTGACAGGAAGCGCGGGGGCTCCACGTGCTGGGACAGGCGTATGGACCCTGCGTCATCACTGATATGTGCGCTGGGGTGCTTTGTTGCATTTGAAAGTAGACTTGAAAATCTAAGACTCCCCTTTTGAAATTTAAAAATCTGTTCTTACCACTGTGGGCAAATGTCGGCCAACAGAAAAGGAAAGACAATAATACACTAGTTCCCATGTATCTGTCAAATACGTTCAGTTAAAATTCCACTTTGACCCTGGAGGCCCCTGCTGGGCAGCACTCAGCCTTTTCTGAGGGTCTGGGTGCAGAGCGGGTCAGGGAAAGGAGGGAGGCTCAGGAATCCACTGTTACTTTAATATTTTAAGAACAGGGAGGTTCATACTGGATCCTACTAAGTGAATACTAGCCATCAACAAATACGCACGTTGCACATTCACTTCAGTTTTCACATGAAGGAAATTGTCACTGATCTACTGAAGTCATATCCCGCCAGAAATCTACCCTTTCTCCCAAGAGATAGTAATTACTCTAAAGTTGGTGGCTGTTCTCATGTATTAAAAGCACTAAAATGACTTCTGCTTTGTTGACCAGAAAACTGGCAAATGAAGGTCATGGTAACATCAGCAGACAAAGCAGAGCGTGAGTGCCAAAGGCATGGGGTCCGGAGCACAGATGGCGAAGAAAGGTCTTTTTCCACTCAAGTCCAGAATACCTTTAATGATATTTATTGACTTGAAGGGACATTATAGAAGGACTTGGTCATGAAGGCAAAGTTGGGGACATGCCAGCCACCCAGAAGGCAGAAGCTGGTGTGACCATCAGGGCACAGGCTTGGCAAGTCTCAGCCAGATGCAATGGTCAGATTCTGACAGTTGTGATCGGAGTCCAGTGCCACCTGGAGAGTTCATTCCTGAGTGTCATGGTCGCCCCGTCTCTGGACACCAGCATCCGAAGTAGTGTTGTTTCTGCTTGCTCACATGTAAGTTTCATTTTTTTATATGCACATATTCATAAAATATATGTCTCCTTCTCCTTCTCTATTTGAATGCCCATATGAACAGTGTGATGATGCCATGGTTTTATGAAGACATCTCTTCCGCAGATGCCTCCTCTCCGTACGGTTCCTTACAGAGACGGTCCTGTAGGGTGTTCCGTTAGTAAGGCATTCATCAAAAATCCATTCTAACCAAACATGAGATTTCTATAAAAGTGTCAGAGTTATTGAAATATGTGGATTTATGTCCACATTTAAAAGGTAAAAGGAAAAGGGGAAAAAAATCACGTTGGTTTCTAAAAATATTCCTGGGCAGGCTCAAAAGACTGTGTGTGCAGAAGCCAGCTACGTACTTTGTAGGGTGTCCCCGGCTGGCATGCCATTTCAGTGAGCTCTATGGCAAGAAGGAAGAAGCGCCACGTCGCGGCTTCTCGTGCATGGGAGTAGAAAGAGAGGCCCCCGTGCCTCATCCCCACAACCCCCTGGAAGGCTTTCTTCCCGAAACGCTAACGTGTTATCTTGAACGTGTCATCTAGAAATGCCTGAAGTGATATGCAGGCAGAGACATTCTCTGAGCTATTTGCTGGTCACTGGGACAGAAATGACAAAGGATTCTGTCCATTAGTTTTTCAATACGGTGCTCAATAGCAGTAGGAAATTGATGGCGTGGCTCTGGCATCACATTGGAGAAACTTATGATGCGGACAATAGCACTTTCAATAAAAGGGCTTTTGATTTTCTATGTGTCAAACTGTTTTAATATTAGGGCATTTCTAGGTCAATGAAGGGTTAATGTAGCATCATAAATCATATCTAAACAAGAGCCTTAAGCTTGCTCTACATAGAAAGTAGTCTGTTAAGGTCAAAAAAGCATCCTCCCCCACCCACCCCCCCAAAAAAATCACAAAATGGTAGGTCGCTGAAGCCATGTGGAAACCACATTTATTTCACTGGCCCAGACATCGACACGGCGTACTAAAGAGAGTGAATAATAGGCGAATTAGAAATTAATGATTCTCTGCTATGTAAATGGCGTTAAAGGGCCGGGTCCCCTGCAGGCTCAGCCCCGAAAATCATCTCCATTTGTTTGGGTGGAGATTCAGAACCTAAGTAAATGTTGCAATGAGCCCCGCTATGTCTTTATTGAAAGCTCTCATCTTCTCTCCATGTAGATCCCCAAGTCAACTGGAAGTTGCACCCATTCATCCACCTTTGTGATAGAATTTCAACAATTACGTCGTGTGGTTAATCTTTTGGTATGAATAAATAATGAGTGCTCACACGAGCCCCGGCCCATACATTATCCCCTCCATGTTCTGCAGCAGCAAAGCTCAATAACCCACATTGATTCTCACCCTGCACATCCAAGTGTTGTCCTGACAGGGCTACACTGTTGCTGTTATTTCTAAGTTCCCCCTTGTCTGGAAAGCTCCAGAAGACTTGTTCTCTGAGAGGGGGTCAAATTGTTAAGTTTTTAACTCGTTAAAAAAAAAAAAATCTTTTCAGCACCATTACCGGGAAGTGCAACTAAAAAAGATGACAAATTCAATAAGATTTAATGAAGAACAGAAGGAATGCCATGAAAGAACACATTTCCCATTTTGTTTGCGCTTTTAGTCTAAACTAGCCACATATATTACACCTTGCATGGAGATTGTTTGGGGGGCAAAGAGCCTTTTAAATACACTTTTCAAGAAGAAAAAGATGCCAAAGGGAAACAGTGCTGTAGAGTCCACAGAACCTGCTGGAAACCACAAGCGCGAGTCTTCTCTTGTGGACAGTCGCCTCTCACTAAAAACCATGCAAAACCAAACCCACACAGCCGGACAAAACCAAACCCACACAAGCTGGACAAAATACAACTCTGAGAGCAATGCAAACTTGGGCACAATTTGTCACTTAAAATCTGCAAATCCCTGCAATATTGGGTGCTCACATGTAAAACAAATGGGCTCTGGGAGGGCAGGCTGCATTGACAATCCGGCAAGGAGCAATTTTCTGTCGTTTAATGAAGGATGGAGAGAGCGCTTGACAAAGTGCCCGCTCATTACAAGTTTGTTTTTGTGTGTGTGTCTGGGTGGCCGACAGAGAGAATGTGCATGCGTGATGAAAAGGTAATCTCCCCAGTTCAATCTCCTTAGACAAGTTAGAATTGTTAAAGGCAATCTTATTTTATTGTGAATTCATTTGGACAGTACTGAACAAAGAATCAACTGAGCCAGCACCCCGTTGGTATTTCTTCTTAGCTGAAACAATGCAAAAATATTGTGTCATTGTAGGTTTTAAAGCTTGCTTCCAACTCTGTGTAACATAAAAATTATGTACCTATACACGTGCATCTAATTTTAGAATGATTTATAAAAGATCCAATTAATTTAAACTGTCCAGTCATAAATACATACAAAATGTGTCTAATAGAATTTCTATCCTAACATTCTGTATTAAAATGCATAATACAATGATGGGTTATATTATCCCAATGACCATTACATTTAATTTGGTCATCAATGACAAAAATTAATTTAGACCATGAAACAAATAACTCACCAAGTCCAGCTTTATAAAAACATAAATTTGGACATTTCTTAGATCAGAGTTCTAGAAATCAATTGGATAAAATAAAATATTTAATAATTTATAAAAGTTGAATACACAATTCCTTTAGTTAATTTGAACCCATGGGAAAGGATCAAGAATTTCTTTTTTTTTTTTTTTAATAACTAAGATTTTAAGGAACAGGGTTGTAAAGAGATTATGCACTGAGCAAACCATAGGAGGCTCTTGTTAATAATACCTAAAGAAATATCTCCTAACCTAGTGCTGGATAAGGTTATCAAGAAAATACACTGAAACACACACCCACAGACACGCACACATGCAGAGATTCTGGAATAACCTAAGTATTATCTTCAGATACTTAGGTAGGTTCATATATGAATCACAAAGTGTAAATAACATGCTGGTTCGTGGAGCTCCTGTGGAGATAGGGAGCAGCCTCCCTACTGCAGGGTCTCCCGTTTATATATGAACTAGGTCTGGAATGAAGATGCATTATCTGCGTCTTCGTTCCACAATAAAATCTCTCTGTCTGCAACTGCTTCAAGTTTAGTCCGTTTCTATGTCCTGCTTTTCTCTCCAAGTTTTAAATGTTCTTGTGATTTCTGTTACTGTTGTTTAAAAATGAATCAGCATGTCAAATGGGAATACCTGTCTCCTAAGTGTGATGGTAGAAAGGCACGGCTCCAGCCGGGAAAACGTGCAGTTCTGGCCCGTTTTAAGGAAGAAGTTGGAACTAATGGAGAGCCAGAGCACAGTCTTGCTTTTTACTGCCTGAAATTGAAAGTTCTGATCAATGCCTGTATCAGAGGTCGCATACCGAAAGTCTTCATGCCCGTGCCAGCACCAGAAGATTTATAAAGTCCTTCTCTGATGTAACAGACTACAAATTCTACCACTTGTGTTCCGGTGACTTAGCTCTCACCGAGGTAGTCATGGTTCCATAACCAGGGACACAGTGCTGATAACAAGTCTAGAGGAGCGTTGAGGGCTGGGGCCATTTTCCTTTGTAAATAAATGGATTGGGCACCCTCTACGAGCAAGTTTTATATGTGTAGGGATTTGTATATGATCCACACATGTTTGATTTTACAGATAATTTCTGAAATTTTATGGATAATGTGTAATTTTGTTGTTTTTTTGGTGACTGCTTTGTAGGGAGGCTAAAACAGGATACCTGTCACTTCCTGTACCTTTAGTTAAAAGGCTCAGTTTTTCCAAAGCAATTTGATCATTCCAAAAACATGTATTTGATAACTGTGAGATTTGTTTCAACCATGGAAATTTATGAACAACATAAGGTTTTTAGAGATTCTTTTTAATTCTCCCCACATGTGAGAGTAGTGGATAAAATAAAGTAACGGAAGAGTAAAATTATTTGTAGTAAAAGTATCAGGAACTCGAGGGCAAGGGGCATGCTTTCTTCACTGTAACCCCCACAGCCTTACTTAAAGTAGAAACTCCAAAATCTACTTGTTGCTTTCTTACTGAATCCTGATAACCATAATACAATATGGCTGGAAAAACAGTTCTCCTAAGGAAACAGAAGCATAATGTGCTATTTACACATGGGAAGCCATTTTTGTTTGAAAAGTTCTCGTTTTATATGATATATGTATCATAAAATTTACATGTCGTATCATGTTGTATATATCATATAAGTTACATATGCACTTTATTTTCATCATAAAACAAATAATGACTGTGTTTGTAAAGTGGGTTAAGGCCTTGATGGACACACTGCTCCCCACCTGGCCCAGGGGTAGGTAGGTGTTGGTAGAAAGTCTGGCACAGCCACTGCCCCCCCCCCAGGACCAACCTTCCTGACCATGACCCCTCCCTGAGCGAGGGGAAGCCAGGGGACCCCGCCCCACTCCGTCCAAACCCCCGTGCGATCTCGTTCCAGCTCAGGAGGTTGAACTCAGAAATGCAGAGCACAACGCCTTCAACAATGAACGTGAACACAGACAACGCGGGCCGAGCGCCGCTCTGAGTAGCACTGTGGCCGTGTGTCTGTCAAGGTGCGGTTCTTCCAAAACAGAAACTACGTCGCGGTGGAAACTGCACTGGGGCAGATAGGGAAGGGACGAGGAATGAAGATGGGGTGCACTGGAGCCTTTGCCCTGAGAGCCGCTTCTGTGCTCTGTCATAGCGGTTTCTGGGCATCATTCAACCTGGAGGAGGACCCAATGGTCTAGTCCGTCGCGAGAAGACAGGTGCACGGGACCTCGGTCAGGTATCTTAGAAAGAAAAAGCACAATGTTGGTGCCACAAGGTCAACAGGAAGCACTTTATGGAGAGTGAGGGGCGGAGGGCTGTTAGGCTTGGGAGTCAGGGCTGACTTCCCAAGGACGTGCCTCCTGAGCAGAGCTGAGAAAAGACAGGGGACCAGGGCACACAGGGCTGGGGAAGATGTCCCAGGCTGAGGTGGCAGCTGTGGGCTGGGCAGGAGTGCGGCAGAGTGAGGGGGACTGTGGAGCCCACGGCAGAGACCCCAAAGGTGCAGCCAGACCCTGCGCCAGGGTGAGCCTCCCTCGCTGGCTGGCCCGAGAGTCTCCAGGGAAACAAGCTGCATTCGGAGCACACACGCTCCACTCTTCATTTTGTGTGGCCAGAAGTGGGTCAGGATGAGGGGACGAGACAGACACGCGAAGAAGTGAGAATGGCGCGGGCGCCTGGGCGGCTCAGTCGGTGCAGCGACGGCCTTCGTGGGTCAGGATCCTGGAGTCCCGGGGTCGAGGCCCGCGTCGGGCTCCCGGCTCGGCGGGGAGGCTGCTTCTCCCTCGGACCTGCCCCCTCTCGTGCTCTCTCTGTCTCTCTTTCTCATTCTCGTTCTCTCAAATAAATAAAGAAAGAAAGAAAATCTTTAAAAAAAAAAGTGAGAATGACAAATGTAAAAGTCAGCGTGCCGATCTGGGGCCACATTTTTAAATGTTCACGATTTGGCCATGTGGGGATCTCCTGACTTCATAATCCTGACATTTTATGTCTGTCAGGCATAACCAAAAAGTGTGGCATGCTGGTCAAATTCATGCAAGCCTCGTCTGCCCCTCAGCAGAGAATCAAAATGAGAGGGTTTCACAACAATTAAATAGTAACTAGATTTTCTACACAAGACAAATTCCCTCAAATCACATTCTTTGACATGAGGGTCTTTCCATCACGGCATCCTTCTGGTCATCCGTGCTGCTCTTGAACAGGGACACATTTCCTCCCTTTGTGGAGAGTCTAGAATCCTTTTCTCTGGAGAATCCGCGTATGAAGGTGCAGTTGGCACTTTGAGAAGAGCCCACCTCCCTCCCTCCCCCTGTCTGTCCTCTGCTGGGTTTCTCTCCTTACTTCCGAACTTTTTTCCTGGGACAGACCGCTGTCTGGGAGCCATGTTCTGCTCTTGAACGTGGGAGGATGCATTACTTTTTTCATCAGGACTCTGGAGATAGTCCTCAGTGCTCGTTTGTCTTATAGGAAAATGAACACCAGTATTTCTAAATCTTAAAAAAGGAAATAAAGCATAAAATGAAAATAATGTTTCAATGGCAGCCAAATGATGTCTCTCCTGCAGGAAATTTGGGGGATAGGTGTGAGACAGTGAGTCATTCTCTGTAGCTCAAGTCAAAGTGTTCATTCTACAGTAATTCACCACCTCTAAACTCCCCACCGTTTGCTAGGAAATGTGCTACGGCTGCAGACGGACCACAGTGAGTTGGAGTTGTTATTTGCAACAAAAACCTCTATAGAAATGGTATTTTTAGAATTTTTTCGTCAGTGCAGGCATTCCATCCTGCATTTATAGATTGCCCACTTTTGCACTTTCTTAGTTACACACATACATATCGCCTGCCTTCTCTGCAGTTAAGCTTGTTCAAAATACAAAAACGAAAACATCTATATTTTCTGAGAGGTATTTTCCATGAAAGTTCCTGATTCATCCTGCCAATATTCAGATCAGTTTGTACATTTCTAATGCCCTGATCTCACAAACAGGTGATAAGACATTTTCTAAGTCCTTCCCCTCCCCCCAAAATAAAACAACAAAGGAAATAACCCCCATCGCATGATATAGGCAAGAAACTAACCAAAGGTTCTGTGTCTCCAACCACAGTGTCTGGAAGGCACCCCCACAACTGCGGCTTTCCTGGTGTAAATACCAATCTGATCAGAATATAGTATATTATTGGATTTCTAATTTTCTGTGAAAAGCCCAGGCTATGTTGAGCAGCCTTTAGCAAGCTGTCACAGATGAGACCAATGAGCACATCCTGACTTTACACACGGCGAGGTTGCCAAGGATACGCTGCTGGGGGACCAGGGTCAGGAGTCAAACTGACCAATATTGAGTAAATTGCATTGGTTTGAATGATTCCCCCTGAGCTAGTAATGATATGGCAAGCACATAGTTAGGTCTGCAGACAGATAAATAGTACATTTGAAGATCAACCAAGCTGCATTTGGGATTGGCATATGTGTCTGTGCGCTCATGTGATTTGTGCGTGAAATATACAGTAATACATACACGGAAGCTAACAGGCAACGAATCAGGTAGACAATACGTCTGCAAAACTACAACAAGGGTGTGGATCCATCTGTCTTGCGTGATGTTCACTGATACCAAAACTGTGCTCTGCACAAAGCTCTGCACAAAGCCATCCAGGGGTGGTGACTGTACATGTACTAGTAAAAAATTCTTTGCTGTATTTTTTTACTGTTCTGATTTTCACAGTCATGATTTTTTTTTTTTTTTGCCTCAAGGCATATCATGATTTTTGGAGTACAACTACTGTCTCAAATATATGACACACAAGTGAATTATCAGATTTCAGAAGCCACATCAAGCTTAAAAAGAAAAGATGAAGGAGATCAGTAGTAGTCTTCCTAATAAACATTCTTCCAACCATTGAAACTAATACTTTCTTCTTAACTAATCAATTCATCAATCCATATCACTGCCCTTCCATCATTAGGCTGGCTAATTAAGAGGTCGACATGTTCTCCAAGCCCTGGCTTGCTCTCCTCACCGGACCCCAACGTCACTGGCTCTTTTCATACTGTTTGTCATGGGGTCCATTGTAACTGAAGAACTGAAAATCATACATTTGACTAATAGTGAAAAACCTGGAATGGCAAGAGAATGAAAGCATGCCATCCTGCTCCACAACTCATAGGACAACTGGCAAAAACAGAGTCCCGATGTTTCCGAGCCGGGACCGAGTTCCCTGGCTCCTTCCTGACCATCCCCCACACCCCCGCTGCTCACCACAGACCCTTCCGACAGAAAATTACCCCCAATCTGCCTGCATCCACTGGTTACCGTGAACACATGGCCCAAATTAAGTGGAAAAGAAGAGTCTGCTACAGATAATTTCCCAACAAATTGACTTTGCTTTTCTCCAGGTTATAAGTAACATTGTTAAAAATCTCAGATTCTACCAACTTTAGTTCAAAGTTGAGCAAAGATGTCGGGGGGAAAAGAGAGTCAACAGTAGTGAAAGGTAAATTTTGTTGGATTTCTTCCCTTCCCACGTAAGTGACGTTTAAGACAATTTGAAAATCCTATAAAATAGAAGATTTATAATCTCAAAGAAAAGGAGCTTCCTCCTCTTTAAATATCTTTTGTCAGGAATGTATGTTTTCCAGAAATGACTTTAATCCCATTTTCTGTCCCTCAATACATACGATTTATACCCTTGGCCTGAGAAATGTTCTCTCCTGTCTACGTTAGGACACACACACGTGGGGTGTGCTTGCGAGGAATAGGGCGGGCGGGCAGCTTCACAGAGCCTTCGGCAGTATTTTGATATGTATCTAAGTGAGTTGCCCATACTGTGTAAATTTATTTCTTTACAAAGTTGCTTTGTTCCCGGTTTTTTAAGTTAGGGAAAAAAAGTCAAAATCGGCTGCTTTAAAAGAAGGAGGAGTGTGGATATTTATATCTTAATGAATGTGGTGTGATACTGTTTCTAAATCTAAAGAAAAGGGAAAAACGGCCAGGACATTTCTCGATAGATGGTTAAGAAAAGAATCATTCTGAGTCTGGAGCAGTACATTTATAAAAATGCTGAGTTTTGTCTCTGTTCAATCGGGATACTGACCAGAGGAAGCCTGGAGGCAAGATAATTAAGTTTCCTTTACTAATTTAGTTCTTTGTAGCGTCTCCCAGAAATGCCTGCTGCCCAGTATGTCAGCCTTCATGTTGGATTGTCTGCCAGGGTGAGAGACGCCGTCCCGGAGCCCTCGGTGACGGTTCCTTACACCGCCTCCTGAAAGGGTGCTGCTGAGGTATTTCAAATGTGCTTGTTTTATTTCACGCATGTCCCACAATCTACACTAATTGCATCGTGATTTCAGGATTCGTTTCAATAGAGAGGTGATTTATGAAGAAGATGCTAGAGAAAGTCTATAGCAAATAATAGAAAGGAAAATTAATAAATCACAGCCCTTTTCACATAAAGAAAGAAAATTCTTTGTAAGGTGAACTATTTAAAACACAATTAGCTCATTCAAGTCTTGGCAGCAGGAAATACTGTTTTTAGAGCTTTGGTGAACTCGCTCCTCACTTGAGATTGAAGCAGGCAAGTGAGCAGGTGTGCGGTGGGGGCTTCTAGACATACTTTCCCAGTTTGCGTCTTGCCCACCTCGCTCTCGCCAAGACCCTGCCTCCCGTTTGTGCGCCGCGGTGCCCACAGGAGAGGGGCTTTCAGGCAGTGTCTGCGCACTGTCCATCAATGGTCAGGACAGCACAGCCACCCAACTGTCTCCGAAGCACTATTTTGGAAATCAATGCACCTACTAGTGTTAAAAATGCCTTGTGGGAGGGGGCATAGCTTGCAGGTAAAAATACTCTAAGCCTGAAAATCCTTAAGCAAATGGCCTTTGATCCTTGGCTTCTGTCCCTGTGGCTCTTCCCGGCAGCTGCTCTGGTTCCACCCTGGAGTCACCTCTGCCCACCCTGCACCTGCAGCGGCGTCACCCAGCTCTGGTTCCAAGCAGTGCCCACGGCCCCACACCCCGAAGCAGGATTTCCAGCCCAGACCTTGACCCGAGAGGGACAGGAAGCAAAAACAGTTAAACGTTTTCAGGGAGAAGGTAAAGCCCTGTCATGTGTGCGGCTTTCCCGCCACCCGCCGTCTTCCATCTTGCTCTGCTCCCCACGCTCCTTCCACCACGACAAGCAGCGCTCGCCAATGCCTGCAGCCATTCCTCTCTATCCACACACCTCCCTCCGGAAGCCGTTCTCTGGGCTTCCCTGGACTCTCTTCAAGAAAAGGAAGAGATGGGGAGCCTAGGGCTAGCAGATGCAGCTTTTTTTTTTTTAAGATTTTATTTATTTATTTGACAGAGAGGGAACACAAGCAGGGGCAGCGGGAGAGGGAGACACAGGCTTCCCGGCGAGCAGGGAGCCCGAAGCGGGGCTCGATCCCAGGACCCTGGGACCATGACCTGAGCCGCAGGCAGACGCCTAAGGACTGAGCCAGCCAGGCGCCCGGAGATGCAACTTTAGTATTTCAACAGTTTTCACCGCCTGCTGGACAATCCCGTCTGCACAACTACGCTGAATCTCAACATGTCCACAGATTTCAATTTCCACGGAGTGAAACACCACAGATGCACCAGGGCTCCTGTATAAAATATTTATCGTATCTATAATGATGACGAGTACAAATCATTTAAAATCTGCAAGAGGGAAGAATGTTTAAAAATTATGGTAAACACCTATTGTAGAATATTATGGGTTATTAAATGAATGTATAGGAGAATATTAACTGGCATGGAAAAATTTATGATTTTTTTGGATATAATTTAGTATATATCTCACATATATTTAGGTCATATAGATAAATTGCCTTTGCAAAACATATTGTATATATAATGTAAATTTATATATAATCTAAGTTTATATATCATCTACATTTCTGCAAAGGAAATTTATTTATACAATAAAAGTTACTTGGTACCTTTTAGGTATCAAATACTGTGTTATGCGGTTCCTACATAGAAAATTATATGTGCAACAAACACATAATATTTAATATCCAATGAATGTATTAGAAATGGTAAAAACCAGTGGTTATCTCTTAGAAGTTACAGTTATGGTCATTTATGGTCATTTTTTAATTTCTTGTTTGTGTGTTGCTATATATTGCAGATCACATAAAATGTGTGTTAGGTGTATAATCAGAAACAAAAACAATAAAGTTTGAAACTCATGCATACTTCCCTCAAAAGCGTTCCTCATCCGATTCCTCTCCCCTGCTTTTGGTTAGTGGCTTATCAATAAGAACATTGCCACTTCTGCCCCCCTCCCCTCCCTGAGGTCCATGTCCCATTGGTCACCAACCCTGTGCTCTCTTCTGGAAGGTCTCCAGTGGTCATGGGCTTCACCTCACCTGGAGTTTTTCTCTCCTCTGTCACTTATGTCCCTCGGACTAGTGCCTCCAGCTTCACTCACCCGGAACCCCTCCTGTTACCTCGTCCCTAAAGGGAGACAGCTATCCTTCTGCCGGAAGGAGCCTTGGGGCTCCTTTCTTGCCCACAAATGTGGCTCTACGGACCTTCCCTGAGCTCGCCAACCGCACAATTCCCTACTTTCGGTCGCTCAACAGGTGTTTCTTTAGCACCCTCAGCTGTGGCGTGAGTGTCCCACTGAGGTCTGTTGGAAGCACACCCGATCTGTCCCCCCCAAAGTCCACCTTCTCCATGAAGTCGCCCCCGATCTCTCACGTGACGACCAGCCAGCCTCGTGTGCATGCCCACCGTACAGTTGCGCATCCTTGCATCACGTTACGTGCACACAGGGAGCTCTCCTTTGTTTTGTTGTAAGCGCTTACATCCTGGGATCCTGCCATTGCTTCGCTTCATGGAAGTCCGACAGTTTACCTGTGAGTCATCCCTACCTGACCACCTTCCTTTCCCCGGTTGATCGGGGTCATTCTTGGCTCTTTCCCCACCTCTCTTGCCCAGACAGGCTGACCAGAGGGGCTTCGTCTGTGCACTAAATGTGTCCTTCAGCGGGACCCAGCAAATGGGGACCCTGGGAGCGAGGAGGGTAGAGTCAGGGTGCTTGTTCCTCAGCTCTCTTCTGGGGGAAACAAGGCACCAGAGCCCCTTCACTGAACCCACAGCCCCTTAGGGCTGACCTCCTCTCCATCACTCTGTACGGGTCTTTTGAGTTCTTGCCTTACTTGGCTTTACAGCTTTGGAAGGAAGACTGCACCTGCTCCCATTAGCCCATGATGAGCTGTCTCTTGTCTACCCCTCTCTCTGGACATACCTGTGCAGACAGCCCCCCTCAAACTGACCTGTTTGAATGAGCCATGTTTTTCTAGCAGGAAAGATGACTTATAAAGTTCCAGCACATTCTAGGAGGTGGTCCATTCTGCGGGGTGGGGGAGAGACAGGAGATGAGAGAGGAATCAGAAACCAGGGGTTTTACAAGTACGCTGCTGATCAGTATTTTTAGAAGGTGTCATCATCACTTTGCTTCAAAGACTCTGGATTTCCGGGGTGTCATATATATCGATATTCAAATATAAAGGCAAGAATTCCAGTCTTCCATAGATCAATAGTAATTATTTTAGAATAGTCGGATACATTGATTTATCCGCATCTCTGACCCCTTCCACTAACACAAATGAGCAGGAACCGCACGCGTGCATGCTCACATATATGCAGGGCATTTCATTTTGGTTTTAGGTGGTGGCTGGACAGTGTCATTTGTCTGATAACTTGAATCCAGCCTCTATTCTCTGGGTTATAGTGTCTGATCTCCTCATTGTTCCCCAGATGCACCGTGGTGAATAGTTAGAGAGAACACAGTACGGCAGTTTATTTAATTGTGTGGAGCTTATAGCATCGGGCTTCAAAACCACCTGCTTTATTACCTTTCCATGTTTAAAATCTGTTCCATTTAAAAGAATTGTTTCTAAATCTTCCAAAACTATGAAATTAATGCTTAGTAGATGATTTGGAGGAGAGGACTGGGGGGCTTCTGTGTACGTGGATGCCACACTGGCAGAATTGGGGTCACTCAGCCAACAAACAGTTTGCCTAATGGAAGTTGCATTAGTTGAGCAGCATTTATTCTACTGATAAAGATCGATGTTTCCAATAAAAACCAATCCAAGCCTGGCAAGGAGAGACTGTATTTGGAGAGGTGACTGCAGGGGAGTGAAGGAACGGGGCACCGAGGGGCCGTGGCAGGTGGGTCCTGCTCTGGCTAGGGGACCCCCAAGTATCTTAGGGTCAGGCACGGGGGTGTCTCTGAGAGGGAGGAGCACGAGGGCTGGGGAGGGCCAGGCGTGGGGTAGGGGGATGAGTGAGGCTGGCAGGAGGGGGGCTCCGGGAACGTCTCATCTTGAGGTCAGTAGCTTCCCAGGGACCGGCGAGTGTCGGCACAAGCCTCAGGCCACGTCCAGCCTCGGAACCTGGTGGGAGCGCAGAAGTTTGGGCTAAGTTTGGCTGCAAACTATTTCGTGTGATGAGTCAGTGGGACCAATGAGACACAGAATGGGACTTTGGAGGGTCTGTATTTAACCCGCTCATTCAAACATAAGGTAAAACTTTGTCGTCCTTTTTCCCAACCAGGAGCACTGGTATTTTCAGAGTAGATCACGGAGAGATAGAATGGTATCTCCTTTGCTCAAGGCCTCAAAAGATCAGATAAATTCCTATTTCTCTAAAATTGCTTAGGTTGTAATCATCTAGAGGAAAAACAATGCCTTTGGAGGCTTTGATTTTTTGGAAACACTAACTCTGGAGTAGGGCAGGCTGCCCAACCGCACACGCTTTGTCTTGTCTTCGGCACAGTGCCGGTCACAATGGCCCAGTGGAGAGGTCTGTGAGATCGCTCCCAGTGCCTGGTTTATATTTAAGTGCCCAATAAAGGGGGAAAAGTGCTTTTATTAATAGTAGGGACAACAATAAAATAACTAGGTAAGAGCAAGCAACATTTAAAACCATAAACTATGATACAAATATGATCATTATGAAAACAAGCTGAGTCACTTCAAAGAGTTAGACCTTTTCTTTCTTATGGTCATGCTTTGAGATTTAGTTATTATAATTGTTGAAATCACATTGAGCCTTCTGGCCACGTAGGTTCCAGCCACGTGTTCTCCCAGGACAAGATTTCCAAGAACATCCTGACATCCAGGTGATGGAGACGAACCGCACCTATGGAAGATCCAACAGCAGGGTCTTTTCACATAATTTACATTTCTAATTTTAGAGAGGGAATATAGCATGCGGGTTGAAAAGTCAGTTTGTTACCCTTCTACTCCTATTACTATTAGAAACGAAACACTAGAAAACATTAGAAATGTCGTGATTCAAAAGACGCTCTCCTCATTAACTGTGCACTGGCTCTTAAGTACAGTGTAGCAAATGTAACTGTATCCTTATTACAGGAGGTAATGAGGCCTAAAATTGGGGAAAATTTAAAGACTATAGTATTTTATTGGTATAACTTTCCGAAATGATTGCTGACGAAGCTACTGAATGGATAATGCATCAGAACAACAGACTAGAGAAACCGCGGGATTAAAAGGAACCCTGGTCCCTAAAAGGTATCCCCGTGGTTTCCTGGCTTGTGGGTGTGGGTGTGGTTCTCAGCCCTCCTGGGCACGGCCCGGGACGGTGGCTGCCCTCCCCACGCTCCGTACGGTTTCACCCACCCAGACCACACGCCCATCCCTCTGCCTGTCCATCGCGTGCCCCCTTCTCCGAGAGCCCGAGCTGCCTCTGCCCGCCGGCCCGACGCACCAGCACTTGCGCTATGCTTCTGCCAGACCACCCGCGGCAGGCCGGCTACCATCGCGCACCTCCCACCTGCTGTGACAGCAGCTCCTCCAAGAGGGACGGAGTCTTGCTTCTGCAGCTCTGCGATTCAGCATCCTGCCCAGCATGCTGCAGGGACTCCATATATGTCTGCCGAAGTAAATTTATGTGAACGTTTCTTATGATAAAGAGCCAAACTCTATACCGTAAGTCAAAAATGAAAGCTGGAGGGCACAAGGCTTATTGTGCAGGGAGAACGGCCTTGCCTTGCAAGTATCTTCAGAGGGGAGAGCTGCAGGTGTCCTCAGGAAGGAGTGCCTGGCGGCCACACGGCCCAGAATGGCAAGGCCCCAGGGTGGGGACCCTGTGCCCCAGGAGCCAGGGGCAGCCCCGTTTAGACCTGGGATGGAAGCCATGCATCACAGGCACAAGGACAAGTGATCCCGAAGACTGTAGGGAATCCCTCCAGGTCCTTCCATGAGGTTCGGTGCAGCGGGTGGGAGGGGGGTGAGGTGATGCTTTGTCTGATAAAATGCGGGAAAGGTGAGACAGCCAAGGGCTCTCGGCGAGGTACGAGGAAAGGGGGGAAGGCAGCCTTGCAAGACTCAGGTAGAGAACGTGTGTGGGGCTTGTCTGAGCGATGAATAGTGTCTGCAAGCATGAAACGTCGTGTGGACATGCACAAGCAGTTTGCAGACTCACAGCGGGGATAAAACCAATATCGGTAAATGATGTAAAATAAAACCAGGTTTTTCAACATGAGCCGATGTGAAAAGGGAAAGTTTAGGGCTTCATGACAACCTTTACAAAATAGAGGGGATTTAAGCTGTGAATAAAGAAGTAAACAGTGAAGACGTAGTGTCGCATCCAAGCTCTTCCCATTGCTGGCTCTCTGGGGTGGTGCCGGCTGGGGCCGCCGATGATAGAGGAGCTGAGAAAACCCTTCGCCAGGAGCATGTCCTTGTTCATGGGGTCTGAGTCATTTACAACAAAAGTGGGCCTTGGGCATGCATGACCTCGTGCTCTGGGTCCTCCAAGGGGACCGACGCACGGGCAGAGTCCGGGCCAAGGGTGCGGCAGGATGGGCGCTTGCACCCCTGCGGTCTCCACACGCATCCGCGGTGTGGATGCAGGCACACTCTTGCCTCTTGCACACCCAGCCTGGATTCTGTCTCCACTTTCTACTCCTTTAATATTCCTTCCCAGGGATCTGCATCCCACAGCCTTGAAATACCCAGATTCCCTTCCTCCGAGGGGGACAGGTGTAAACTAAGTCACTAGTATTATAACAACAGAAACCAACGACTTAAAATTCCCGGTGGGTGTTCCAATTTTTCTACTTTTAGAGGGCTTAATCAATCTGTTCATGTTGTTCCAATATTCCTCAATGATTTACTTTTACAATGGTTTGTTTTTAAGGAGTAAATCCCTCTTCAAACCAGTGCTGGTAAGTATGATTTTCCAGAGACGCCGCCTGTGAGTCCTCACGCATACGCCCCGGGCTAATGGTGGGAATTTGGCCGCCGCCGACATCCAGCCAAGGACGTGCGAGAAACAGCAATAAAACATGGCTGGATTTTGTCTTTATGTGGTTATGTAAACCGGTGCTAATTTTTTTCTTTCTTTCTTTCTTTCTTTCTTTCTTTTTTTTTTTTTTTAGAAAAAAGGGATCCTACAGCAGAGTGACAGAGGAATGCTTCAGCAGCAAACAAAATGAATACTTGCTTTAAAAAAATGTCAAAATGTGGATGTGCCTCCAATCATTTAAAAAATAGGAGGTGATAAGTTGGAAATGTCAGGTAATTGGCAGACAGATAGAAAGTTAAACTGTGTCCTCAGTGAAGAAAATTAACCAGCAGCTGGCAGCAAGGACCCCAAGGTCATGTGAATGCCAGAATCAAGCAGAGCCCAATCATTCAGAAGGGGCTCTCGGCGGCTGTCCCCCTCCCCGGTCATTCCCAGATCTCTCAGGGACTGCCCTGAACCACTGCCAACATGTGTTCATTTCTAAAAATTACATAGATTGTGATTTATTACCCATCACACTACAAAAATCCACTGTGAATTAAATCAGCCCTTTGTTTAAATTGCTCCTCCACAATACGTATCATATCGTCATAAATGACATTGAAGTTATAATCTGCCATCGCTGGCCTCAGCCCCGATAAAGCTCCACCACGGGACGATCAATACTTACTATTCATTTTTGAAATTATCTTCCCATTGATCCCTGAACAAGCGCCAGCAACACAGAGGCACAGCGCCTTTAATACAATAATTATATAAAGGTTTACAGGCTCATCCTCCCAGCCAATAAAAGCTGTCAACCGGCAGGGACAGTTACAATCCCATAATCCATCAAAACCCTGTTCTCTGACCTGTGGGCTTCTGGGCTTTCGGGAGAGCACGATAAACACGCTCGTCGAGGAGAGGACAGTGTGCGGGCGGGCCAGACAAAGGCTGCGATGGATATTACTGATTAACGAAAAATCCTCCGAGTGGCCAGAGTCCTTTTTTTGATGATAGGAACAATGAAGGGTCATCTATTCATCTATTTGCTGATTGTAATTCAACAAGGAAGAACCCAGCCAGCCACTTCTCTGCTCTTATTTTTGGGTCTTTAATTTATCAGGTTTGACTGTGTACCGGATGATTTACAGTAATGAAGTAAGCCCATGGAAACCAGAGTGGAGACAGGTGCCTCAGGACACGGACAGGCAGGGGTCTGAGACCACGGAAAGGGAGACAGATCAATGGGTGTGGGACTCCGGCTCAGAGCTCTGTCTCTCACACACACAGACACACTCAGACACACACACAGAGACACACATGGACACACACACAAACAGCCACACACTTGTAAAGACACGCAGACACACACGCATGCACACACAGAGACACATTCAGAGACACACAAGGACACACACAAACAGCCACACACACGTAGACACACAGAGACACACATTCACACACACGTACACAGAGACACACAGGGGCACACGCAGAGACACGCAGGCCCAGATAGGACACACACACACAAACAAACCCAGGCAAACACACATCCACATCCACACAAGGACACACAAAGACACACACGCATGCACACACAGAATTATAGTAAAAATTTTCCCAGTCAAGTCCGAGTGGATGTCATGAATCATGAGAAATCCTGCAACTTTCCATTTGTCATTAATTATAACAAAGTCATTTACTGAATCTGTTTAATGTGTCATTGAACGTAACCTTGCTTAGGGAAATAGACCGCCAACAGCTAGCAGGATATACCTTGAATTTTCTAGTATTTTCAGCTGTTTTCAGTTGCGATTGGACACGTGGCTTGGTGCTGCAGAGGACGGGGCTGGGCGGCCAGGGTCCAGCTGCAGACCATGGGCTTCCTCACCGTCAGCCCCTGGGGCGGGGGATCGCACGGGAGAGCAGGGCCCTGCCGCGTGTGTGCACTTAGAAGGAGGGTGACCACAGCTCCGCTGGCTCGGGCCTCAGTGATGCTAGCTACCACCTGTGCCACAGGTGGCCCGCCGTTCGCCGCTCCCAGGCCAGCCTTAGCAAGTGAGTTTCTCTGGGGGAGGGGGTCGATCTTGGTAGTGTCCAAATGACAAATTACTGTCTTTTAATAGATCTTTTGGAAAATGTGTTATAATTCAAAATTGTTAGCATTACAATGCTCCAGAGAAATGGTCACCTGGCAGGGAGCAGGCCTGTGTTCAGTGTATTTTTGTTGTCATTTTGTTGGAGTAAGTGTTCATATTTTCTGAGGAGGTGAACTAGGCTTTCAGCGCAGATGGCTGAGGACACTGGCAGGTGGAGTTTATGCACTGGGGGACAGGGCAAGCACACTGTAAGTTTGCACGGGGTGTGGAAGGATATCCAGTCTCCTGACATCATAAGAGTGTGATGACTGTCAATAATTGTTAAAAATTAGCATCAGGTTTGGAGAGTTATCAGAATTTGTGCTAGGCCTTGATGTCTTCCAATTCATTAATTTTTAAGGTTTTTTTTTTAATTTTAATTTTTAATTTTTTTTGAGTAGGCTCCAGTGCCCAGCGTGGAGCCCAACGTGGGGCTTGAACTCAGGACCTTGAGATCAAGACCTGAGCTGAGATCAAGAGTTGGACGTTCAACTGACTGAGCCACCCAGGCGCCCCTGGATTTTTATTTTATTTTTAAAAAGCTGCATGACATGTCCATTCAAGTCATACAGTGGGGATAGAAAAATCAGGGAAGCAGAAGCCCCGCCTTCAAAATCCTCCACCAGGGGCCGTGCAGGCTCCCAGAGGGGTGCAGGTGGCCCCAGAGAGAGGCGGGTGTGGACAGTGTGCTCCAGCATCCAGAGGCGCAGACTCTCTGGAGGACGGCAGCCACCCATCATACCGTCCTGGTTTGTGCAGTTCTCTGGTAGAAGACCCGCCTGAGCAGCAGAAGGAGAATAAACCACATAAGAGCACGGAGAGGGAGTATGAACGGAAGCTTCCTTGTCCAAACGGACTTTTGATGATGATGCAGTCACCTTCCCATTTCAAACCAAAGAAAGCGTCCCAGCGATGGTGGCCCGGGCCTGCCCAGTGCACCACCGACGTCGTCTGCAGCGGCCTTGGCCACCCAAGCATCTCAGATTCTGGCCGGCATGCCTCCCAGCCCTCCCAGCCCTCCAGCGCCCACCCACAGCCGGCTGCGTCTTCGACACGGACACGAGACTGGACAGGACTCCGTGGCAGACACACCAGCAAAACCTGGGAGAGGCCTCAGAGCAGAGGCACAGGCGCCCAGGGCTCTGCCGTCAGCGTCCTCCTCTGGCCTGAAGGCACGGGTCCCTACCCTGCTGTTCCTCACACGGGCCTCTCGGTACAAGAACACCCTCAGGGAAACGCGGCATTGCCCCCACCCTTCTAGAAGGAGCACCAAAGCTCACTCAAACCTGAAACCCTGACCCGGCCTCACAGCGTGCAGTGGACCTGGGCGGGGACATGGTGGCATCCTTGCTGTCCCTCGGCATGCAGCGCCCATTACTCAAGAGCATGGTCGGTCGGGCCACGGTTGGAGCAGTCTCTGGCTGCTACAGCAAAGTACCACACACTGGGTGCTTATAAACAAGAGCAAATTAGTTCTCACCGTTCTGGCTGGAAGTCCAAATTCTGGCTGCCTGCGTGATTGGGTTCTGGGGAGGCCCCCTGAGTTGAAGATGGCCTACTCTTCATTCTATCTCCACGTGGCTGAAGGAAGGCAACAGAGCTCCCATCTCTTCCTACTAGGGCACTAATCCCGTGATTTGGATTCCACCCTCATGACCTCATGACCTCCCAAAGGCCCCACCTCCTAATACCATCACCTTGGGGGTTAGAATTTCAACAAAGGAATTTTGAGGGGCTCAGATGTTCAGTCCATTGCAAGAACCTTCAGTGGCTTCCCAATTCCTTGGGGTAGAGACGAAAGTTCTTGACAGAGCTGAAGACCTTGCATGAGCAGGTGCTTCTTACCCAGCAGGTTTGTCTCCTCACTCCCCTCCTTCAGCAGTATGGTCCCCCTTCATTCCCACACTGAGAACAGAGTGTCTTCTCTTCTCTACAACTTGGCACGTTCACTCCTCTGTCTGGGTCCTCTCCCACCGTGCTTCCATGCACCGCCTCCCCAGTAATCCTCCAAATCTCAACACACAGGGCTGCCCCAGGGCTCCTGCCTGACCCCGTCTCCCGCTACAAGACCTTTTACTCAGGCCTGACCACCATGTAGATTCCACACTTGGGTGATGGTTAGACCAACTTCCTGCTCCTCCTCTTCCTTCCTGGACTATGAGCTCCCCAAATAGAAACAAGCCTCTTCTAGTTGAAATGGCATCTCTAAGATGGGACACAGTGTCCTCAATCTGTTAGCACTTTATGAATATTTGTTGAGTGAGTAAATGAATGATTCAATCCCAGGTCATTTGACCACAGGGTTATGCTCATACCTAATGTGTCCTGGCTCCTCCATGTTCTTGGTTATTAATGTCAAATGAATAACTTTTTACAAATTATTATTGTGTAAAAACACACAACATGAAACGTGGCGTCTTAATTATTTCTAAGCCTACACTTCTTTCATGTTCAGTATATTCACATCTTTGTGGAACAGACCTCTGTAAGATTTTCAACTGGCAAATCTGAAAGTGCATGCCCGTTAAACACCAGTCTCCCTCTTCCCTCCCCCAGGCCCTGGGACCCCCATTCCACATTCCATCTCTGTGAATGTGACCCCTCTAGGGGCGTCATGTAAGGGGAATCACAGGTATTTGTGCTTTGTGGCTGGCTTCTTTCGTTCAGCGTCTTGTGCTCACAGTTAACCATGTGGTCGCATGGAACAGAATTTCTTTACTTTTAGGGCTGAATAACATTCCACTGCATGGATTTACTAGACTTTCTCCACCAGTTCATCATCATTGGACACTTGCTGCCTCTGCTGTTTGAATATTGTGGATAACGCTGCTCGGAACACAGGTGCATAGTGACCTCCACCAGACCCTGCTTTCAGTTCTTTTGGATAAATATCCATAACTGGAATTTCTGGGTCACATGGTAAACTGATTGTTATTTTTTAAGGAACCACAATATGCTTTCCACAATGGCCACACCACCTTATATTCCCCCCACAGTGCACAAGGGTCTCATTTCTCCACATCCTCACCAGCATTTGCCCTTTTTGCTTATTTGTTCTTGATAGTGAACATTCCTTTAGGTACATGGTGATATCTCATTGCAGTTTTGATTTGCATTTTTGATAATTAGTGATGCTGGAATCTTCTAGAACTTGTTGAGTTAGAGTTCAGTGAGAAGAGTCTTTAAACAATAGGACACCCACAAGGCTTTGAACTCCTGTCCTCAGTCTGTCCTTCTTCCAGACTTACCACCCATCTGCTGCTTCACATCTCCCATTTTCCCAGGGAATGACACCTCCCCGTTTGCACACCCCACAACTTCCTGCCTGGACACCTCTGCTCCTGGTCTGTTCTCTGTCTCATGTCCCCCCAACCCTGTATTCCCAGACACGTTCCCATGTCAAGCATGAGCTCAAATGCTTCCTCATATTCGAAGCCCTCCCAGGCCAGCTTCAAGAGAAATCTTCTTATGTTCTTCCTTAAATTTTAGGCTAGATCAAGGTTTCTCTGTCTCAGCTCTATTGACATGTTGAGCCAAATAATTCTTTGTGGGGGGAGCTGTCCCATGTATTACAGGGGATACCTCTTACTCCCACCTACTAGAGTCTAGCATCACTTCCCCCCCCCAAATGTCTCCAAGGCCCCCAGACATCACCTAGTGTCCTGGATGGGGTGGTTTCCTGTAAACATATTGTGCCCTCTTCCCATTCTCCATAAGCAGTGGCCTTAATGGTGTGCGGATCCTAATCTTGGATCTAGAACTCATGTGGATGGCTTCCAGCATTTCAGTCATGCATGGTCACCATGCTGCTCACCCGCTCACTCATTCAGTACTTCATTGTCTCCTTTACTCCTGGGCTTCTCAGCAAGAAACAACCCAGAAGCAACTCAGGACATAGGTGCAGATGATCCTAAGAGCTGATGCCAACAAGACTTCTTTGAGAAATCAAATCAAGGATGGTCCTGCTGCCCAGAGAGGTCAGGCCAGGACTGGGGAGCAGAATTGTGAAGGGCTCGCCTGATGCCACCTACGCGTGCGGTGTAGCACCCTGATGTCCCATCATATGCCTACCGCTGGTCCTCTGCTCTGTGAAGATGCAGGCATGTTAGTGTGAGATCTGCATCCATATGGGCATGCACGCGCGCGCGTGTGTGTGTGTGTGTGTGTGTGTGTGTGTGTGTGTGAGTGCACGGCTGGGGAACTCCTCAAATGGTGCCCAAGTACAGACTGTCGTGCTTGTGGTATTGTGGACGCTTCCTTATATTTCAAATTCTGTTTATAAATCAAAACCCTGGGGTGACCTCATGTACACCGTGTTATTTCAAAGTTAATATGCAAAATAAGCATCAACAATCATTTAAGTTTTACAATTATCTGTGGCTGTAAACCGAGGCGAGGAAGACTCATGCGTGTGAATGAGGCAAATGCCATGCATTGTTACAACAGGGACACAGGAGAAAGGTCACTGAAATGGGTCCCATCTTCAGGAAGACATGTGATCCAGCAGGTGGCATAGCTCAGTGGCCTGGTTTTCCAGGAGGAGGTTTGCCGAGAAGGAAGGACAATGGGAGAGAGTCCATGCGGGATCAGGGGCATCCGTCCCATGAGTGAGCAGGGAAGCCGCACTGCCGGCTGAGGACCAGGGCTCAGTTAGATCAAGAAGCTGAAGGGTATATAGGGGAAGGCACACAGTAAGCTAAAGTCTGTGAGTTCCAAATTAGAGTGACGCCGGGGCTGGGAGCACGTGAGGGACTGGGGCCCGTGGAGGGCAGGCGTCTAGGGGGCCTGGAGGGCCGGCCTGTTGTGGGCTTCAATGTGCGCGCCCAGAAGGGCCAGGTCTGTGCTGCAGCAGACATGCTGCCCCCGTGGGACGTCCCGAAACCCCCACACTCCGTGTCTCAGGGATCAGGGAGCAGCTCGGCAGCTGATTCCCGAGCAGAAGCTGTCTCCACACTGCAACCGGGAAATGTGCAGTCACGGGAAGGTGCACTGGGCCTGAGAGGTCACGCCCATGCGGCGGCTTGCCTCCACCCCCCAGCCCCATGGCCACCCTCGGGGCATCAGCCAACAGAGTGCCAGGTGGCGCTGGGATGCTCTGCTACCTTGTCTCAGAAGTGGCGCTCGCTGATTCCCACAACAACCCGTTAGACACTCAGTGGGCCGTACCAGCTGTGGGAGTGGGGGCTGCATACCATACATGACACATAGCCAAGGGTGGGGTCACTGGGAGCGCTCTCAGAGGCTGGTGACCTGGGTCTGTAGTGTGGACCTTGGCATGGGTGTGTGGTCGTGGGGGCTGCAGTGTGTGCGTGTGCGCGCACGTGTTCCTGCCCTAGACATGCACCACGGGGAGGTGGCTGGTGCGGCGATCCGGACTGGTGGCCGTGTGGATACTCTTCAGGCAGGTCGTACGTATAATCTGTTATGACAAGTCTCCTTAAATATTAACCGGTAGATCTCTACCACTGGAGCAATCATAAAGAAGGATGGAATAATGCAGTATTTTTTTTTCTAGGATGGGCTTACCAAATATTAATTCAATTTATGTGTGGACAGGGGCCGTAGGAGATGGAACAAAGTAGAGAGTAGAGAGTAGATCCCCAACACACGGGGATCCTGAAGCCTCTCGATGTGCGGGTTCACATGTGCGGAGAGCTTGTTTCTCAAGGCCGCATTATGGAGCTCCTTCCCCAGAACCCTCTTCAATGTCCTGTGTCTCTTCCAATGCAGGTCCTTGCGTGCGTGCCTGGTTCTCACGTTCCACGATATAACGGCACGTATTAGTGCTAAAATATGGCCACGCAGGGATCCATATGAGATTCTCGGGATCCTTGAGATGCCTTAACTTGTATTTTTATTTAATTGCTTTCGACTTATAACAATGGGGAAGTAGTGAGCTGTGTAAGGACAGCGGTCCCCGAGCCGTAGACGATGTATCTATTATCTGGCTTGCATGAAGGTCATCGACCTATGACAGTTGGAGTAGCGGAAACATTAGAAATCATGTGCAATTTAATCTTTACACAAATAAAGGAGAAGTATCACAATGCCTGAATAATGAAGACTCTAGCGGAGAAAAAGAGAAGTCTGTCCCTGAGGAGAGTTCTCATTTTCTCTGCTGCACCGTTCCAACGTGCACTCTGAGATCTGCTCTCGGGCTGACACACGTATTAATAGAATTTTGGCTGGGAGAGTCGATGTTCTCTGTGATTGCCCTGCACAGCTGTGACTCAGTTCTCCCGCACCCGCTCATCACTGCCCCGTGTCAACTCGCCGAGACCATTGTTCGCTGGAAAACTGTCATCGGGACTGAAATTAACCGTTTTCCCTCCTGTTACAAGCAAGAATGTTTCCCGTCCCTCACTTATCAGGATAAGCCTGCTGTAACTAAACCCTTTAGAAAGTTACAAAGAAAGAGAACACTAGCTCTCATCCAACGTGAAATAAAATTAAAACACAGCCCTGAGAATTATAAACAGAGGACTTTTGAGGCAGAAATGAAATATCTCGGTGTCATGTCCATTGGAAAAGGGAATGATTACTGCTTTTGTATGAACTGCCATGAAGCTCTGCTCTGATCCAGCACAAGAGCCTGGGTTCTGTTGGAACAGACTTGTGCTCACGGCCGCTGGACTCCAGCGCCCAGGTTGGGAGTCAGGAAGGCGTTGTCCCTTCTGCTGGAGAGGTAGGAATCGAGAAAGGCATGGACAGGCACCTTTCCTTTGCATGGCACAGGGACCAGGAGGGGGAAGCAGCCTCACCCCAATTGTCGCTGTGTCGCTAGAACCAGGGATAGAGAATCACACAGCGAAAGGGAGAGTGGAAGACCCATCTCTGAGGGCAGACTTCCTTTTTGGTCTTACTTTCTCATATTTAAGTAAATTTTTTTTAATTGAAGAACAATGTTAGATTTGCAAAATTTGCAAAGATACTACGAAGAGTTCCTGGTTACCTTCCCCTGTCTCCCTGGTGTGAACAACCAACATCACTAGAATGTGTTTGTCACAACTCAGGGTCCAACACGGAGACAGTACTATGA
This sequence comes from Zalophus californianus, assembly GCF_009762305.2. NCBI lineage: Eukaryota > Metazoa > Chordata > Mammalia > Carnivora > Otariidae > Zalophus > Zalophus californianus. The sequence goes on along the minus strand of NC_045608.1, from coordinate 92,436,847 downwards.
ACTACACTCCATCCTTTATTTGGACTTCCCTAAGGTCTGTCCTGTCCCAGGACCGCCTCCAGGACACTGCGTTGCACGCGGTCCCCATGGCCCCTTGGCTCCTCTGGGAGTGTTTCTCAGACTGCACTTGGTGTCCATGACCATGGCAGTCCCAGGTGGACAGAGCATGTACCGCATAGGATGTCTCTCCAGTGGAACTTGTCTGATTAAGATGTACGGGCTTTGGGAGGAAGACTACAGCGGTACAGTGCCATTGTCATCCTATCTACAGGCCATGTCCCTGATGTGGACCTCCATCACCTGGCCACGTGTGGGTCAGGCGCCCCAGCCCCTTTCCATGCTGCTCTCAACTTACTACCCTTCACGGGTGGGGAGTCATGCTCCAGCAGGAGTAAGCTACATAAATTATTTGGAATTCTGTTATGGAAAATTGTCTCCTTTCCCCCATTTATTTATGCAATTATGTTTTGTATTTCAGTATGAACTCATGGATAGTAATTTTATACTTTGGTTTATAATCCAATACTATGTTATTTGTGTTGTTGCCCAAGTTGTCCCAGCTTTAGCTGCTGGGAACTCGTTCAGTGGTTCCTGTGTCCCCTAACACACACCCATCGCTGGGGGCGCTTCTCTTCCTCATCGGTCAGTCACTGCAAGATGCGGCAGGCTCACCTTAGAGCCAGGGCCGAGGTGCTGGGCGCCCTTGGTCCTGCCGGGGAGGCTATATTCCCACGTCCGCTCAGCAGACAGAGCAAGGAAAAGATGCATGTGAACTATTTCTATGCTTCTATTTGTCATCCACCTGTCTATCATCAGTCTTCTCTGTAGTCCCCCACTCCACAGTGACACACCTGGATCCCACCATCCACCATCTATTTTGTTATTTGTTTAATTTCTGTAGACAGGTTTAAGGTTTTCACAAGAAAGTACTACCAGCATAAGCTATAGAGGAGTGGCTTCAGGAACCACTAGCTCCCAAACGTATCCCCGATGCAGGATGTTCTGGTCCCGGGGTCATGCCAGGCTCCCAGGGGGTGCCCTGGGCCAGCTTCATTTGCTTGTTGCTTGCCATTTCTGGGAGGACAGCCTTGACTTGAAGCCTCTGTGAGCATGGAAGGCAGGTGGAGTCCGCAGCCCCGGTTCCAGGGCAACCCCTGAACACAGCTGCAGGCACCCAGAGACCCAGAGAGCTCTCCCTCATGGACACACTGACCCTGGTCCCCGAAAGCTGTCCAACTTGAACCAAGCCCATCACACTGTGCCATCCATACACACCCCTGCTGAAAATTGCTCTCAATCCTTTTTCATGAATTACTTATAATAATCATGTTTATTTACATTTCAACTAAGCAACATTCTAAAACTATTTCAGCGTTTTTTGTTTTGTTTTTTCCTTTGCTTTTGCTTTGTTTTCATGCTGTGCTATTTAGAAATTACCTCTTCCTTGAAACCACACATGAATTTAGGGATTCACTTACCATTAATAAGTGCTTTTTATGTTTGCTATGTTTCGCCTCTATGAAGTGGACACTCCCTCCAATGATTGGGCCACAAGAGATCAAACTGTGGCAAGCCTGTCTGTTACTAACGCAAATCCAGTGCGAGGGAGAGGAATTCCATTACAGAGACTCTCCATGGAAGCACCAGATCACCAGCAGAAACAGATATGCCCATCCGCACACCTGTCTGTCTCCATCGGCACATTTGGAAACACCGAATTATTACATTAAATGTATGTGGTTAGCTTCTTCCAGCCTCTCAAGCGCGGTAGAATGACACTTCAAAGAGTCAAAAGCTTTGTGGAGCAGCTGCTTTTCTTTGTTTGTCCCCAAATAATCTCCATTCAAGCAATGCTTTCCAAGAGAGCATATCAGTCCTGGTTTCTCTCTGACTTAAAAACATGCATCAAGTATATTGTCTCCAATGTCAACCAGCATCATCTGACCAGAAGGAAACGTGTGCACACGTGCGGTACCACGGGCCATCGGCACCCACCTCGAGGATCAGAACCATCACGTGCCCTGGGGGGGGGACCTCCCCCATGCTGCGTGCGCCCTGCCCTCGTGGAGTCGTGGACACAAACAGCAGGTGTGATTTCCAAGGTGAAGACTTTGACACTGGATTACATTTTCAACTAGGGAGCAGAACATTGTTTTTCTCTAATAAATTGTTCTCGAAGGAAGAAAACTAGAAATTCTGAAGTGTTCCTTCTCTTGATAACACTTGGAAAGGACAGTTGGGATGTTTGTCTCCATTCCAGCTTTGAGAAAGAGTGACATAACAACCCAGTGCTAAAATTGAATATGTATATTATAGAATTAGATTAATATTTTTGTTTCTAAAGCATAGTCAAGTCAGAACAGTAAATTCTGGCTCTGATGTAATCTGTGCCCCTAAACAAAACGAGGGTAAACGAGATGAGACATAAAAAGACTCAGAGCAGAGACACGTCTGCTCATGGAGCAGAAATGGGAAAGAAATGGAAATCCGAGCGCAGGCGGAGCCAGGGTCCTGCTGGTCTGCGAGGCGCCAGCAATGCCACGCGGGGTTTCAGCTCCGGCTGAGGCAGCGCCACATCGGCAAAGGGCTAGAAACAAAACAACACAGAAGAGAACTGCAGACTCACTGCTGTTCTCGGTGACATATCAGCCGAAGACAAGAAACCAAAGAAGGGCCGCCTCCTGGTCACAGGCCGTCCGCACGGACAAAGCTCAGGTGTCACCCCGCAGATGCCCCAGTCCAGCCCAGCCTGGGCAGGAGAAGGGAAGCCTAGGACTCAGCCGGTGAGACATAAAACAAAGGCAGAAAGAAAGGCAAAGGCGAAACCACATCCTCAACATGGGCAAGCAGACTAGAATCCCAATTCTTAAAATACACTGAAAAATCGCATGCTGGAGAGAAGAAAGTGTGGCCCAAGTTTGGACAGAGACGGAAGGGGTGATAAAGGAGAGAGCACACGCCCTGACCTCACGCGGGTGTGGCCCCATCTCTGTCCCCACGGCCGCAGCAGCACCTCCTCGAACTCCTTCATCTCTCTAGCTGGGGCCCGCCTGCGCCCTAAACCCAATTGCACCTCACCTCACCCCGGGGCTGATGTGCTGCCCCCCCCACCCCGTGTCAGTGACATCGTTTCCTTATTTGAAGTACACACTGTGTTTACGGTGCGGATGCCTCTTTTCCCTCTAGTGAAATTTGGCGACTGTCTTCTTCTAAACATGTTGTCGGCTTTTAGTGAGTTTCTGGTGTCAGTTTATGGTGAATAGGGCTTGCTATGAAAGCTTGTTCATCAAATCAGTTATAATCCCGCATTTGGTGTATCTTCTGCAAGTGTTTAAATGTATACAAAGGAATGAAAGATGGTCCCAAAGATGTAAAAGTGAGGATACACTTCCTTGGATTTCCGAGGATGGTCTGACAAGTGAGTTCCCTCCGCATGTGGGATTTCTCCTTCGCTGGGCTGAGCAATGGTGCCCATTTCTTCTAGTCCTGTGTTCTAGAATTTATCATAAACACACACTTCCAATTATTTGATATAAAAGCTCAAATTTCATTGTGTCTGTTATAATATAAAGCATCTATGGAAAAACACAGAGAATGATTCTTTAGCCCTGCTTCTCCCTTTGTGTCTAACCCCAACGTGCCGATTGAAGAGGACATTTCCAAATATAAATTCTGGGCTCCAGGACCAAATTCAGGATTTCCGACTCTGCTAGCTGGGATGTAACCCAACTCATCAGGCACCAAACGGGCTTGCTTTTGTTTTTTTGTTTCCATTATTTGGCAGGATCTCTTTTATCTTTTACCCCCTCACATTAAAGTCACTTTTGTTTTCATAAATGGAACGGTGGTGCAGACTCAGCCAAGGACAGGAAGGGAGGGTGGGGGTCACATTGCGACTTAGTCAACTGCCACCCGATAATGTCCTTGGCATCCCAAACAGAAATTTCCAATGGCAAATAACTAAGCATGCTTTAAATACATAACTATGTGCTCTGCCTCATTGCATTTTCTACGCGACATTGTTTCTCCTTGACACATCAAATCAATGCTGAGAGACATAGGACCCCTCTGGCTTCCCTGGTAATCTAGTATTTCATGTGAGAGTACATGCTGCCCTAATTACTCTTTCTTTGTGCAAAATATTGTATGTGGTTTGGTTAAGCGTGCCCGAATCTTGCCAAGTTGCTGTCCTTAGAAAAAAATAAGCAAGGGTTCAGTTTTTCAGATCTGGAAGAATGACCTCTCCCTTAAAATTTAGATGGACACAGTCTCAGGAAAGCTCCGATGGACCACAGGGATCTTGATTCGGAGATGTTTTTGAAGCAAAGTGCTTGCAAACCGTACCTCCTGGGTGGCAGTGTCTGTGCCCTACTAGGGTGGAGACGGGAAGGGCACTGGCTCCGTGGGTGGATGAGGCCCTCTGAGGCCCCAAGCTCAGCCCAGTGCCCACACCTGCAGAAGGGTGGCGAGCCGTGCACACACCACTCACTGCCCAGCAGGCGGAGGGATGGTGTCGCCCGCTCTTCCCACGGGGCCTCTGTGGAGAGTCCTCGGAAGGGTCATTAGTGAGCACTTGGAAACGGCAGGGTTGTGGTGTCTGCATAAATAATGAGAGGCCGGGATCACTGACACCGGGACGGATGCTCACAAGGGCGGCCTGCGAGTCCCACCAGTGCGCAAGTGAAGACGAAGGGGCGTCACCAGCAACACCGTCCTGGACACCCTGAGTTTCAGAAACCGGTTGCATGATGCAGCCTCTGAAATAGAATAAAACGGGCAGCCGTAGCCCTGGCCGGCTTCACCCGGGATCTGTAGGGGCCAACAACAGAAACCGGGTCCTGCTATTTAAGTGGAAACGAGCTGTTAAATGACAGTAAGCCAGCAGAGAGACTGCTGCCCAGGACCGCTCGTGGGAGTCCGCAGGCAAGGCGTGTCCACGCGGCAGGCTCCACCGGCCACCACCTCCGCGCAGGCTGCCGCCGGGCCCGGACGCCTCTCCGCCCGCTCCGCAACACAGACCAGCCGTGTCCTCCTGCGAGCAGAGGCTCGGGCGCCCCAGCAGCAGAGAGCCATCCCCCTTGGGAAGGCTGTGCCTGGGCCGGGGGCACAGGACGGGCACGCCTGTGGGTCCCTCGGGTCCCCCGAGGCGTCCACACAGGAGACACCCTCCAACGTCCAACCTGCCGCGGGAGCAGGGCTGTGCGGGGAGAGGCTGTGCCTCCGAGTCCGGCCATGGGGCGGTGCGTACGGACGCCCCTGCAGCTCGGAAGGGGCCGGCGGGGCGGAGGCGCGCTGGCCTGGGAAGCGGCCGCGCCCGAGCGATCCTGAAGGCCCGAAACCAAGCTCTTCTGCTGGGCGGCTGGGGCAGCAGGCGTCTGTCGCTCACAGTCCTCAGGCTGGGGTCCGAGCTCCCGTGCGGGCGGGCTGGTCTCTCCCCGGCGGGCCCGTGCCTGCCTTCCCACCGCCTCCTGGAAGGGCCTGTCCCGGAGCTCGCGTGTCCTGAGTCCTAATCTCTTCTCCTCCGGACGCCAGTCAGATTGGATTAGAGCCTACCCCACTGACCTCCTTCTACTTAGTCACCTTTGTGAAGGCCCTGTCTCCACACACAGCCACATTCTGAGGTCCTGGGGGTTTAGGGCTCTGGATGGTGGATTCCGGGGGCCACGATTCAACACGGCAACACTAGCAATTCCTGCTTTTCTGCCGCCTGGAGCCTGCCCTCCCTCGGGTGCTACACAGCCGGCCCTCAGCCTGATGCCCCGCAGAGGGGCTCCAGCCCCACCGGCACAGCCCCACCCCTGCGACCCACGCACACAGGATGCTGTCAAAGAAGTCTACAAATCCCACCACTCGTGTGATACACAGTAGCATGGTAGTGACTGGTAGAACCATTCCCTGTGCAACTAAGTGACGACGTGGAACACGTCAGCAACAGCCCAGACATGGAGAGGAAAGGGACTGGACTAGACCATATACACACACAAAGTAGAGAAACACTAAGGCAACGGCGTGTGGACAATCTGTTGTATGCTAAGCACACAAGCCGATTTTTACTAGACCACATTCATTTTTTATCTTATTTTATTTAAATTCAATTAGTTAACATAGAGTGTATCATTGGTTTCAGATGTGGAGTTCAGTGAATCATCAGTTGGACCACATTCATGTCTAAAGGTACGTTGGTACAGTGTGAGAATCTGAGAAGTACGTCGCTGAAGGATAGTTTCTGAACTCGCCACGACTTCATTCACAGCCCGACCCATCTCCCCGACACACGCAGGCAGCCCCGTGACGCACCATTGGCGGCAGAGGGAAGGGCGGAGGAATGTCGGGTGTGCAGGCTGGCAGTGAGGGAGGCCTTTAGCTCTCCTAACTTCTTACCTTTCTCCTCCTCCTCCTCTTGGGGAGGCTTGGGGTTTCTCTGGGGCCTCTGGTACGGGGACCCCAGACCCTCGGATGCATGAGTGAGGTTGGTTCTCACGCATCACCTCACCCAGCAGGATGGATCGCGGCAGCCACCTCAGCCCAGCCATCCCTGGACGGTGCTCAGATCCTCTGGGGAAGCCTGGCCCCAGCCCAAGCCCCTGTCTGTCAGAACAGGGTTGATTTTGATTCAACTTGCTACCCTAAGGTTCCTACAGCACAAGATGGTGGGTCTGCCCCTCTCTCCCCCACGCCTCCCTCTCTGCTGTGAGCAGAAGGGTTTAAGAAGGATGAGATTATTTATATCTTCCTCCCTGATTTTTGACTTTCAAAATCCCCTATGGAAAATGGAGAACAGAGATTCAGCTACGTTATCTTCTTAAAGACATAATTTTAATAAATCAAGTCACCTTCTGGAAGTGTGTCGTTGACATTTTTGCCCTCCTGTGTTACAAGTAACACATGTTTATTTTTGAAATTTGAGGTCTGTGTTTTTATATTAAAGATGAGAGTATTTCAATAACAGTTCACAGAACAATCCTGGTATGTATGCACCTTTCTACCCCCTAACCAGATTAGATCATCGCAAACAGACTTCAAGAAACTTGGCCCTGATGTAACTTTAACTTTTTCTCAATTTCTTTTTCATGTAGAAATAGTGAACACTTCATTTCGTGGGCTTTCATGTAGTTTCATTTTCAGCACGGAACTAAGTTCTGTCCTACGTCTGGGGTCTGACTGCTCGGCACGTGTATTTGTGGCTCCGCCCCATCCTCACCTTCGCTAGAACAACAGTGTGCACCATCCTAGTCATTTCTAATTTTCTCCAAACCGACCCTTCTACCCCTGTGGTCAATGGCTGAAGTTATAGATTACGGATCCTTTAACTCTGCTAATGGGCTTTTAGATTGCGGGAGCCATCCTTGATGGCCCAGAGACTGCTCGGACATCGACAGTCTGCCCTTCCTGTTATGGGACTCTGGAGCCTGGCCCAGGGGTAATTATCCAGATCCCAGTGAGACGTTGCATTTCCCAGGGATCCCTCGCGCTGCTCTTAATGGCAGATGGTGTCACGTGAGGCCTCACTCCTGACAGCAGTAACCACCACACACTTTCTTTAGACGACTCACCTCCCTCCAGCCGGCCCGCCGGCCCTTCTTCATCCAGAAACCACGAGACACGGTGTGGACTTGCTGTCTCGCCTGCCACTCAGACCCTCACCGACCACCCCGTCACCCCAGAGCGGACCGAGAAAGAAAATAATTAACAACATTTTGGTATAAACTTCTTATTTCAGAACGAGACAATCTTTTTCTCACAAATCGAAGGTCACATTTTTCCTAACTTTAATTCTCCACTTAACATCATATCACGAATCCTGTGTGCGTGTTTAGTGTTCTCAAACAGAAATTGCTGTGTCTTCACCTCTCCTATATCCCACTTAGATGGCTCGATGTCTCAAACAGTCTCTGATTATGGGTGACGCTGAGGTGGAAAGCACTATATTGCAAGTGGAAATGTTGACTAACAGAGTATTCCCATTTTCAAGGCCCTGATAGGTATCTATTACCAACCAGCCCACTGAAAATCTTGTATAAACTCATAAACTCATACGGCAGGTTCCTGCTCACCTTTGACTATGTATTTCCTGTAAAATAACTGCACTGGGCATGTAAACCCTTTGAAAAGTCAACCTTTTGGCTAAATTTGGACTTCTTTCATTATGGTAGAAGTTAAATATTTTAAAAATATATGCTTTTCTTCTGTAAAGTGCCTGGGGGTCGGCTGTGCCCACTGCCCAGGTGGTGTCATGGTTCGGGGTACTTAGGAGAATAAATGCTGAAATCAGACCCACCCGAGGTTGCCAGCCCCTCGCTGCATGACCGCAGGGGAGCAGACAGGCTCTTCAAGCTCCAGGACTTGTTTATCTTGTCATGAGGACTCGCATGAAGCATTCGTGACCTCACATCAATGAATTCGTTTGACAGAAATGTATTTAGGTTCTGTTTTGCTGCTGCAAGGTGCTGAGTGTGTACTCGGAAGGTGAGCAAAGCTACCTGTGCTGTGGCCATTTCCTTTTTGGACAAACTGATCTATTACTTTTTTTTTTTCTAACACAATCTTGATTTATGGATCTCTGTTTATTCCTCAGTTTACCTGATCTTCCTGTAGCACATGACGTATTAAGATGGTAGTTTGGGAGGGGTGGGGGAAAGGCAGGCTCTGGAAAGAAGCCAGCCTGGGTCGTCTAAGACACACATTAATGGGACTGTGATGTATTACACCGCAGAGGCTAGTGTGCACAACCCAACAAGCTGATGTGAGTCCTCTGCAGATGGAGTCCATCCATGCCCCCTGCCGTATCTACACCACAGCAGATACCCAGCAACGGCAGAACACTGGGTCGCATGGACCGTGATGGTTCCTAGGGACTACATGGCTCCTTGGAGATGCTTCAGCCCTGCAGGTCCCATAGCGGGTGCCGAGGCACTGGGGGTACATTTAGTTTCTGAAGGAAACACAAAAATACTTAGCATGTATCACACTCCATGCAGACAATAAGCTAGAGGTGACTCAGCACTTCGTTCTTTCCAGCGATGCCGTATTTTGAGGAAGCAGGATTTTGGTGGCCATTGAGCTGAGGAAAGAGTGCCTCCTGAAAATCACTGTCATTAGGAGAGAAGGGTGGCGATGTCCGAACCGAAGTGGAGGCTCAAGATGTCGTGCAGTGCGCGACAGGTGCAGCAACCCCATCTGTTAGTATTTGGCATTATGGAGCAATGAAATCAGGTTTTGATTTTTTCCTTTTCTTACGTTTGCCATATTTTCTAACAGCTACAAAGTTATTAGGAAGCAAATACTCATGAGGTTCTTTGGATCTACGTAACACACTGAACTGGTCATGGTTTCTTTTGGCCGAGGGGCATTTTGAAGAAAAATGCGGAGACACTGAGGGCACCATGAACTGAGAAAGTTTGGAAACCTCTTGAAACAGTCTAATTCAGTTTGTTCTTAATCTGGTGATTTTGGCCCTCGGGGGACATTTGCTGTTTATTGATGCCAAATATGAATTCCATTTATCCAATAAAACTCTTAGCAATGGAGGACGTGCAGTGTGCACATTGATTACCTTATGACACTTATTATTTGTGTATGACCTATGGGAGCCTTTTACTAACAAATAAATGAATAAGCAGGGCTGTAAAGAAAAATGCACCTGTAAGCTATTGTAGAAAATGATACTAAGGTGAACATCTGTATGGTAATTTGCCTTCAGCTAATGGGAAGCACATATTCTAAGAGTGTCAAACCCTGAGGAAGATGTTTAAAGTATAAATAATAAAAAACAACGTTTCTGGCTCCGAATTGGCTTCTCTCTGATGAAAGTGGAGATACAAAGTCAAGCTTTTCCTCTGGGCTTCACAGAGGTGTAATGTCTGTACTTTGAAACAAAGAGCGATTTAACCCAACATGCTTTATATGCTCCTGTTTGGGGCTCGGGCTGATAAGCAAAGCATTAATCATAAATATGAGAAAGTAATACTTTAAGTCCTCGCTCTGAGGATCCCACTCGCCTCCTGTCCCAGGACTAATTACGTACAGTCGAGAAGCCTCGCTCATGTAAATATGTGTTTGGCCAGTAATGCAAAGCCTGATCTTGCTCTAGATACTCCCATTTACGTGCAAAATGTATCTGGGATCAGGTAGAAGCAACCGTGCCAAGCATCACTAAAGAGCTGGAAGAGACGGGTCGGACCCTGCCATTCCCTCACTCAGCTTCCCCACCATCTTAATAAAACAGGAAAATTTCCCAAGTGTAACATATTTGTGAGATTCTAAACATAATTGTTTCTTCCAAGTCGCACAGTTTTCTATGAGAATAATAAGAATAACTAATCTTATAATGCAATCATAACAATATTATTTATTACTCCCCTCTATTAAGAAAAATGATTTAGACCCAGCCCTGGCCTGGCACATTTATGGAAAATACTGGAATTCCTCCTGAGCCGAAACTGAAAATATCTGTGCCCTGCAGCTATGTGGGAGGGGCAGTGCTGGGGAGGAACAGAGGCTGTGCAGAAAGGTGGACGTGTCACCCACCGGGAAGGGGGGCTTCATCACCAGGCATCTAGCAAGGTCTTTCACCAGTCAGTGACATGCTGTTGGTGGGGTGGGTCACGGTCCTGGGGAAAGGAGGTGGTGTCGGGACCTACTGCTGGACCACAAGCGGCTACTATTTGTCATATTGTGATGAAATCCACATAAAAGAACACCCACCATCTGAACCACCCAAGAGTCCAAATCAGTGGCCTTATTACATCCATGGTGTTGTGCAGGCATCACCACCATCTGGGTCCAGAACACTCCACCACCACTGAAGGCAAGCCCATACCCATTAACCAGCTTACTTTTTTTTTTAATTTTATTATGTTATGTTAATCACCATACAGTACATCATTAGTTTTTGATGTGGTGATCCATGATCCATTGTTTGCATATAACACCCAGTGCTCCGTGCAGTGCGTGCCCTCCTTAATACCCATCACCGGGCTAACCCATCCCCCCTCCCCCCTCCCCTGTAACTTTTGTTTGGAATTTTCTTCAGGGTGGATACAACTTATCTACAGAATACTCCACTGAACAGCAAGTTGTGGTATAAAAACATGCTGCTGCGTTCATGAGGATTCTGGATCTGAGAGTCACACAGAGTCAGTTTTAACATACTGAGAATAAGGTCACTATCAAAAGACATTAGTGATCTTTGCTTTTTACGGATTTACATGATTGGGATAAGATGATCTATAACTGACAAGAAAGCTTAAATATGTCTAGGAAGCAAACAGCAATATACCAGGCTTACAATGCAATATTACAGACTGCTTAGCTGCTAAAGAGGGTTTAGGCTGAAGAATGCTGGCTGTAATTTCTTTGAAAAAATTATAAGCAAAAGGATTGAATTTAATCTAATATCACCACTAAAGCTTGCTGCAATCTTAGGCAGCATTTGGGTAGTACCTAGGGCCAAGAAGATGATCCTGAATTAGCATAGCATACAAATCAGCTTTTCGATTTTTATCAGATTATCTGCATTACTGGCTAATGCTGATGTATTCAGTAACATGCAATAAGCACTCTCAAGCATCATATTTCTGTGGTGTAAAATATCCTCAAAGCACATTTTAATTGTTTTAACAAGATAAAGTATGCTATTTTTGCATGAATAATATTATCAGTATTACATCAAATCTCTCCATTTATTATCACTAATGCTACTTAAAAGAGATGTTAATAGAGTAATTCATTCTCATACCATGACCTTGGTCAGGAGTACATGATGGTTCATATTCATTATGCTGAGCTAAGAGAGGGCTTCTGTTATAATATCACTTAATTTATATTCTGAAAAATGCTCCAGGGACAAGTTGCTCTGCTGCATTAGAGTTCCATCTAAATCACAGGATTTGAAGACAAGTGGGGACGCCACATAACTATTAAACAACTCCTCGGTGTGCTCTTGGCTCTTCCAGAGCTGCAAACGAAAGAGCGAAATCCCAATGACCTCATCTAAACACACAATTTACCTGTGCAAATCAGGATGCATTTACGTGCCATACATCGGGATTCACATTAGGTGGAGAGCACTGCTTAAATGCCAGAACATACACCAACCACGTGACCCCTCAGAGTCCTGCTGTGCCTTCACTACGAGGCTAGGGAGACACGGCCAACAACGACCTTTTAAAAGTGTGAACACCTCTGGTCTTTGGCTACATCTACCCTTTGTCAGAACACAAGGCGGGGGGGGGGGGGGCGGTGTGCACGCGCGCGCACAAATTAGCTACAGGAGATACATGTGATGAGCTATGCATGCTCAGGAAAAAAGTTGCAATCTTTTTAGAAAAGTAATTCCACATAAATCTCTAATTCAGTTTATCACAAAAATGGGCATATGTACAACACAGTTAATAACTTTGAAGTGCCAATATAATTTACATCAATTAATTGGATTGGCCATTGTTTTAGTGTAATATAACTCTTCAAAAGTACTTTAAAAATACTTTAAAAGTGCCTGAAGACATTATAATGGACTGGATAATTTTAATTTATAGTCTTCACAGAGCCGAAGATATTTTTGGGACACATGATAAGTACAAATCTTAATTTCAGAGCTAAGAGGGACAGGTTAAGTGTACTTTGCAGAGAAGTAAAACAAATCCAACAGACTAAGTGGTACAACAAAGTCACTTAACTAAAAGATAGTTAATGAACAATCACAAAAAATGCATAATAAATACATTTGCAACCCACAAGTTTAGTATAAGATGTGTAGAGAGAGAGGGAGCGTGGCACTAAGGGAGGACGTTCTAGTTCATATGGTGCAGAATGAAGCTCTAGTGTTAAGTAAAGTCCTCCCTTTGTTGCTTCAGTAGTTGGGTGGTGGATGCTTGTGGGGCCATGTTGATGGTGTTGGTCATGCTAATGTGGGTGTGTTGGTGTTGATGATGGTAGTGTTACTGATGGGATATTGGTTGTGGTGTTGGTGGTGTTGGTGGTCATGGTGGTGGTGGTGGTGGTTTTCCTGCTGGTCGTGTTGCTGGTGGTGGTGGTATTGATTGTGGTGTTGGCCGTGTTGATGGTTGGGTGCTGGTGTCTGTGGTTGGGTGGTTATAAAAGACTGAGGAAGGTAACGGTCTAAGAAACAAAGTAAGTGAAAGCTTTGTGGTTTCTGACAATGCCTCTAATGAGCACCTGCCTTTTGTTTTTAACTGCTGTCCTGTGGGAGAGATGGTCAGGCAGGGAAGGAGTGGCGCCCAGCCACCATTTTGTTCTGCTTACCTGCCTCTGAACCCCCTGTGAATGAGAGAATGGAATTACAAAGTCCATATCCTCTAAAGTGCTAAATATTCTGAATTTTTTAGAAAATGTACAAACACTCAGTGGATGACAGTGAGAAGGGAAATATGTATTATAAACATGAAAGGATAAATTCTCAAAACGCTGATCTAAAATCAACTTCAGTAACTGATATTTCTGTAACATTAGCAGGCAATATTTTAAAGTCAACATCTAATCAAGTCTTTCTGCTTTTTTCAAGAATTCAGTATATTATTTAGGGCATGATACTATGAAGAATAAACTCTTCACTCTGACCTCATGTACTCCTGGAACCACACGGAAGAGGTGAGAAATATCCTTATTTTACTCTTTGTTGGCCTTTGGAACAAAAAGTCCTGGGCTCCCAACATCAGCACAGACACATACCAAAACAAGGTGCACATTATTAATCATTCAGAATTTTTGTATTCTTACCATAAAAATTAGGGAGAACACCACTCAACCTAAAAGATGGAGCAAGAGTTCTTGGTAAACAAAAGAGCATGCATCTGAATGTTTATCATAGCAGCTAAAATGAACAGTGGACCCATGAATGCTAATTTTCCCCCTTTCCTGATGGTGAATCCAAGGAAACAGGCAGACAACTTCTCCACAGTTATACATCAAAGCAAAAATAATGTAGGCCTAGAGAGAACATTTTTTCAGACTGCCTTGGTTTTGAACACTATTACTCTTGGCTTCAGTTTTTTTTTTTAAATATAAGAAGAATTGTCAATTGGTTTTACCCATGGTCATCCAACAAGAATTATATCTGCTTTGAGAAAAAAAATGAATGCAACAAGTCACCTGTGTTTGAGTTGGTTCATTATTTTAATTTCTATACATTCACTTTAAATTTTGTTCTCTTTTCTGGTTTTTGAAAGACACTGATGTGTTCTGCTAGATCATGCTTAGAGGAAAAAAACCATGTCGACATTATGTATTAAAAGAAACTGTTTACCTTCCCCCTCTGAGTGTGTGCTCAAGTCCCACGTCTGCCTTGCACTGGGGAGTCCACACCCAGCTCTGGAAAAAAAGTAGTTTACAGGTTAATAAGTCTGTTGATTTGAATCGAATTCAGTTGAATATAATAAAGAGAATATTTTAAATTGTGCTAGAAATAATTTTAATATTCACAGAAGTAGGCAAATATAACTATATTGTTATAGTAAACCACACTTGCTACCGACATTATAAAAATTTGAAATATGCATTTTGAAATGTTAGCACTATTAGAAAATATGCAAGTTATGATTGTCCTCATTTGCCACCAGTGGGCATAAATCCACAGCTGGTCAAATTATAACCGATACGTCATAGTAACACATGATTGACCACCACTAGGAGTATCAATGCTTGACAACTCAGAAAAAAAAATACGTTACTGTTCAAAAACGATACTGCCCAGAATGTCAGGGTTGCCTTGGAAATTATAACTCTCACTTGTGTTGCTTATGAACACAGAGATAGCTAGACACTGAGAGGATGTACAATGCACTTAGAAGAGCAGATGTTTTAGGGGGAATGAAGAGCACACTTCTGCTTAAAAGGCATTTCATAAGTTTGGTTTTTAGTGTTTTTAGATCTATTGAGTCGCCCCTTTGGGGACTATCTGAAAATACATGAAAGAAGACAGTGTGAGCCTAATGGTCTTCCAGGGAAAGGAACAAATAGCTCTTCTGAGGGTGAGGGATTGAAGAGATATATTAACCCTTTCAAGACCCTCAGGCAAATGTCTTCTACTGGCATTGGAAAGCTTAGTGACCCCAAACTTTTAAAATATATCTTCCAGTGTGATCAATGACTCTGTTAAATCCAGGGTTTTGAGAACTAATTCTGTTTCTAGGTCTGCAAGAAAGCACCTTTTTCTATGCTTTTTCCTAGAGTGTACAAATATATATATTCCAAACTTTCAATACTCAAGAATAAGTATTTTCATTTTGTGCTATTCCTAGATTCAATCCTGCTATTTTATAATTGTTCCTTTGCTGAGAATTTGCTCATCTTCAAAAATGAAGATGAATACCTTTTATTTTTTTTATTTTTTTAAAGATTTTATTTATTTATTTGACAGATTGAGACACAGCGAGAGCAGGAACACAGGCAGGGGGAGTGGGAGAGGGAGAAGAAGACTCCCCACGGAGCAGGGAGCCCGATGCGGGGCTCGGTCCCAGGACCCCGGGATCGTGACCTGAGCCGAAGGCAGACGCTTAATGACTAAGCCACCCAGGTGCCCCGAAGATGAATACCTTTTAAATGAAGGCATATATTTTAATGCTTTGTAGGTCATATATTTTAATGCTTTCCCAATCTCACAACTTCAGGATATCTGTAACTCTCTGCATATTAAAAGGGGGAAAACCTGAATATTAGACTTTGGAAATACTACCAACTAGCCAGGCCGATAATCAATTTTCTTTTTTTTTTTTTTTAAGATTTTATTTATTTATTTGAGATAAGAGAGAGCAAGAGTGAGAGAGCTTGAGCCCAGGGGGCAGAGGAAAAGGGAGAAGCGGGCTCTCCACTGAGCCCGAAGCCCGATGTGGGACTCGATCCCACGACCCCGAGGTCCTGACCTAAAGGCAGATGCTTAACCAACTAAGCCACCCAGGCGCCCCTCAATTTTCTGACCCGTAGATGTGTTTGCTGACCACATGTAAATATCGTGAAGAATTTGGGATGAACACTACAACACGCCGCTCTCCACGCGGCCTCCTCTTATTGCTTTGTTCCTGTTGTACCTCAGAGTATTTATTATCGCATCACAATGAGTAGGGGCCGGTCAGTGGCTTATTCCACACCCTTGGCCGTGGACCCGGGCAACTCTCAGGAGCCCCTGGCACCCACATTTTCTGTCTGTCTCATAACAGAGTTACTCACATAATCTCCACCTTTGCTAGATTTTGAGTCCAGGAAACAGGGGACTTTCCCTATGTCATTTATTTTTTTCCTATGCTTCATCATTCACCACTGAGGGTACCACCATTTACAAATGAAAGTGCTTTAATGCGAATGACTGCAGGGTGTTACTGAAGGCTCTTTGAAAAGAACCAATCCATTTTACAAATATTTGTGAAGGTGTGTTCTCTGTGTTTGGGACACAGCTGGGCACAAAGGAGAAAACTCCTGTCCTCCAGACTCTCAGGTTCTGTTGGAGGAAGACAGGCAGCATGAACCGTGAGTCATGTTACACATCTGATGGTGAGAAGCACCGGGGGACAAACAGGCAGGAGAAGGTGCTTCGACTAGACTGTACGTAACAGTCCTTGGCTAGATATAGATCTACCTCCTAGTGACGTCATTTTGACCCAATTCTCCGGTAGGTACTTCAGCGAAAGCTACAAAACATGGACACAGTTCATTTTTCCCTCAGGTTCCCTAAATCGCACTGAAAGTCCGTACTACTCTGAAGCAGATGTGTCTACACAGGGGAGCCTGGAGATCTTTCTCCTCAATGTTATTTCTCAACATCATCAAACATCAGAAATGGTGAAAAAGCGAGCAGACCGCCTTCCTACTCAGAGCCCCCGTGTGGCGTCTGAGGGACACAGGTGCCTCCGTGTGGTCGTGGTGAGGCAGACAGAGCGTGTGGACTGGCCGCGCGCCCCCTTCTGCCTCCACGCAGCCCCTCTGCACCTGTCACCCCATCCGGCATCTCTGGCTCTTCGCTCACTCAGACGCCTCTCCCTCCAGTACCAGCCGTCAGAACTCACATCACAGTCTTTACGTTAAAAAATTCTTTCAAAACTAAATAAAAGCACTAAAACCCACTGCCTCAGATGTCAAGCTAAACATATTTCCCCAACTTCCCTCCTTCTTCAGTTCAAGACACCCTGGTGGCCTCCACATAACACGTGAGATGTGACAGTGGCCTCCTCAGACCACCGTTTTCCTTTGCTATTTCTTGTCGTCCTACAGCACCTGCGCATGAGTGTGTCTATTTATAGTCTATAAGACAGTGTGTTCAACAACCTTTCCACACACCACGTAAGGATATTTGAGTTCTCGGTTCTGGCCTCAAAGGGAGACTTCGGCTGTTTGTCCACAGGCCGGCCGTGGTCTGCCCTCTCGCTGACTTGTCTGATACTTTCTGGCTCAGAGGTGCTCACACCACACTCCCTGCACACAGCTTGTGTCACATGCACTGCGTGGGGACGGGATCCGAGACCCCACTCCAAGGAGCTCCCCGACGACAGGAGCAAGAGGTAACCTGACGATTACACGGCAGAGGACATGCACTTTCCTGGAGGCTGCAGGAGGAGATCTGCCCTGAGCAAGACCGAGGGCTGAAAAGAGCTTCTCTGGTGTGTTGAAGACACGCGGGAAGGGACTGGTGATAGTGGCAAATGGGGCCAGGGACTGGAGGTGAGCAGTCAACAGGGCACAAGTCTCGAGCTGGCAGGAGGCAGCTTCTCCGGGAGGCTGGTGCAGGCTGCCCACGAGAGCTAGGTGCCTTCCCAGCGCTCTGTTCTACGTACCTTACTCATGCTTTTGTGCCGTTTCTCGGAAAGACACACCCCCCATTTCATTGCTTGGGCTTCATGCTCTGCAAATCCCGACCCCATCCCTGTTCTTGGGCATAGCCAGCCAAAATCCCAGAGGGAAGCACACGGGCTGCATGTGGAGAAGTCGCAGTCGCCATGGGTGACCAGAGGGCATGCCTGCAGGGTTCCCAGATGGGACGGTCCAGGAGGAAAAACATCTGGGTCTGAGGATCCAGCGCTCTGGGGAGAAATGGCCTGAGTGGAGGATGTGTGCGTCCAAGGTACACGGAAGCTGGCTGAGGGCCTGGACCCCAAAGCCTCCCTGGGGCATGCCCCCATGGCTCCCGTGGCTCCCACTGCCTCTGCACTCAGTGGCAACCTCAGGCAGAAGAGTCCCACGGCCACGCGAGGCCAGGACACACAGGGATACTGAGTCTGCAGTTCATCTGCAGAGGGGAGGTTTTGCTGCCAAACCCAGGCCATATTCTCATCTTGCAGGTTACCAACAGATGATGGAAGCTGAAGGGATTGAATACATCTCCCATCAGGAGAGAAATTCTCAAACTAGAATGCAGGTTTCCAGACTCTAATTTTGTGCTTTATAATCATGAAGTGCTGCCCAGTAGGGAAGAATGTCACTTAGAAACTAAGACAAACAAACCAACGCAGAATTGTTTATTTGCTTCTTCAGACCATGTATAAAGCTATTAGGGAACATTAATCCAACCACGGTCTCCAGGGGTCCACGAAAATCAGTCCACAGTCCCCCGATGAATGGACGTTTAATAATGTTTGGTATAAAACCTTATCAAAGACGTTTTCTAAGTGTAAATGCATTGCGTCCTCAGCTCTCCTTGTGTACACCAATCTTTACCCATCCGCCTAACACGAGGCACGTTGTATTGTGCTGTGTACTGTAGGGGCGCTCAGTGCTGGGAGGGGGGCTGGCAACGAGAGCATAATAATGGGGATAAACTTCTGGACGATGCAGGACAGAAAGAAGAAAGAGGGAGGAATGTGTGTTTCAGTGACAGTTGGGACGGTGGGTCTGTCGGGCTGTCACCCTGTGCACTGGTTTTACAGCCATTGCTTCAGTCCCCCAGGGGCTCCTGGCAGGGGTGGGGGGAGGTGAGACTCCCAGGGCTCCGTCCTGTGGAGGGGGTGCTCACGGTCGGGGAGCTCAGACCCCACCGCCCAAGGTCAGCCGTGTACGTGCAGACGTGAGTCCTGAACCAAAGCCGTCTAGCACCCAAGTCAAAGCTTAACTGTTAGAGTATTTAAGGTTACTCCCAAAATTGTCTGCACAAGTAATCCCTTTGCAAGGGAAACAATGATATTATCACCCAAGAGAGCTTTCCTGGCTCTCTTCGTGTCAGCTCAGGTCATCTCTCACCCATGCCTGCATGTATCTACCTACCCATCTGTCCGTCCGCCCATGTATCTATTATCCATCATCATCTATTCATCAGTTCTCCCTCTCATCTGTCCGTGGTCTGTCTCTGCCTTCTACAATAAAATGAAGAGGGCAGAGGCCCCGTCCATCGGGACCACTGTGTCCGCAGCTCCTAGAACAGTGCCTGGAACAGAGTAGGTACTCGATACACGTCTGCTGCCTGAGTGGGTGGTTGGTGGCCTCTCTCCTTGTAGAGCACAGAGATTCTTGCTCACACACTGGGAGCCAAGGCCACGGATGAGGTTTCCCCCTCTAAATGCGCAGGTAAGGGGCGGCCACACGCCTCTGGGGCATTGTGTGCACGGCCTCAGCGGGGAGAACCTGCTGGAGTGTGGGAAGGATGGGGCCGCAGGAACAGCACCGCGAGGGCTTTGGGTGGATGTCCGTCAGTCCTGCTCCTTCTCTCGCGGAGGCATCCCTACTCCTCCCTGCCTTCTTGTCGTGGGCCGTCCCTTTCCCCCAAACACTTAAATGACACTGTCTCACTTCCCCTCCTGACCCCACCCCCCCACATGGCGCCCCCAGTTCCTCTTGTACAGTTCCCACCTGCCATTGTTCCTGGGGAGCATCCCACAGGGGAACAAAACTAGGAAAGCTGGCGCAGCTTTCCTCCACGGTCCTCCTCCCGTGTTTGGGAGAAAGAAGACTAACTGAGAACATCTGGGAGCTTTTCAAGACCAACCTTGTGCAGCACTGACTCGCTGCCGCCTCACTGAGTTCCCCAGACAAACTTGCAAAATTATGTTGAAAATTGTAGAGTTTGATGATTCTATTTTGCCGGGCTGCCTAGTCACAGACACACATATTCAGAGTGGGTAGTTCAAGGACATAGGAAGGTACACAAGTAAGGACTGGACATGAGTGAACATGCCAAACTTATCAAGGTATCGAGCGGAAGTACCAAGTACAAGTGAAGAGATATGAAGTGTAAGGGTACCAGGTACTTACACAGAATGCAAATACTTTCCTGTATGTTATATTAAATACTTTTTCTCATGGCAGGTTTTACTTTTCTTTGAGTATTTCTAGTTTTTAGAATCCGAAGTTGTAGCCTGGAGGCGTAGATACAGATACAGAAGGCGGGCGTGTACCCGTCTGTGTGTAGGGAAAGAGTCTGTGCGCCAGAGAATGGTTCAGGCAGTCTTGAAAGACAGGTCTCCAAATGTGGGATCCGAATGACTCTGACCGATTCACTATGATTTATTACAATGCAGCTGACGCTCCAGAAGACGTGATTTAGTAGTCACTGGTTATTTCAATTTACTCTTTTTGCGTTTTTAATTAGTAAATGAGTCCCTCATGGTCAAATGATTAATTGCACAATAATTCACCACAGTACCTTCCTTTCCTATTTGTGCAGACCACAGTGCGTGGAGAAAGCGTTTGGACTACGGGCTGACATTATAAATCACAGCCACGCGCTCGCCCTGCTCTGATGCAGGTATGGTCAGCACTTTCATTATAAACTCCCATTTTCAAGGTGCTTAAAACTAAGCTGGGAAAATTCATTTTCAGATGGCAGCTGGTATAGGAGATGTCCACCAGGGAGCAATGTTTTAAAACCAGATTTGAGAATTTACTTGGCCATTGTTAAAACTACCGAACAAATAAAGTTAACAGTGCACCTTTCTCAACCAATTCTATACAATAAAATAAAATTAAAATGAAATAAAAGGACCGCTCTTGGTGGCAGCGGCTCTAAGGTAAGTTCTAATGTGACGTGATTTCAGGAGCAGCCCATTGTCCTTTATTGTTTATCTTTCACGGACTTTACATTTAAAGAAAAATACGGAAGCTGGTGGAGTTTCCATGGATCTGTACCTATGTTTCCCTGTCATCACATCTCACTTGAGTGTCACTATTGTGAACCAATATTGATACACTGTTATTAACCAAAGTCCCCACTTTTTTTTTTTTCAGATTTCTATCTAACGTCCTTTTCCTGATCCAGGGTCCCACCTCGGAGGCCACATTACATTCAGCCACCATGTCTCCTGAGGTTCCTCCTGGCTGTGACCATGTCTGCGACTTCCCCAGTTTCGAGGCGTGCTGGTCAGGTAAAGCGCGGGATGCCCTTCGGGTAGACACGTTCCGGCTCATCATTCTCCTCAGGATTAGGATTTATGGGATTTGGGAGAAAGACCACAGTGGTCTTTCTCCACACAGGGACACAAGGCACACCCCCCCCCCCACCTGCCTTGTCACCGTTGCTGTGATCTGGATCACCTGGCTGAGGCCGGGCTTCTCCACTGGAAAACTACAGATTTTTTTTTCTTTACTATTGTACTATTTAGAAAAAAGTCATCGTCCATACCCAAGGAGTGGGGATTGCATTTCCCGCCTCCTTTGCACACAGTATCAACACACATTATTTGGAATTCTTCTGCATGGGATTGATGTCTCCTCTCCCTCAAGTGTTAACTTATTATTTATTTGTATCACTATGGACTTGTAGATATTTACTTGATACCTTGGCTGTAATGCCAAGCTGTGTTATTTACAGTCTTCCAAATTGTTCCAGCTTCAGCTGTTTCTTTTTCTTTTCCCAGTATGCAATTGTAACGAGAATGTACCCTCTCATCATGCTTAAAACAGGATTTGCTCCTTACAATTGGATACATGTCATCGGTTGGTGGGTGGTCCAAACAGGGGTGACAGAGTTCAAGCCCCCAGTGCCGAGTGTGTGATTCAAGTGTAACATCAAAGTGACACAAAGCTAGCTCACTTTTTCTTTGGGGACCCACGTTTTCCCCTTTCAACCAGAACTGCAAACAGTCCGTAACAAACTTTTTCTGGAAGTTTCGAGATGTACTATAAAATGAAAAAAATAATAATAAGGAAGTCTACCAGTGAGCGTGGTGGTTCTTCAATGCTGTGATGAATGGTATTGTCTCCTTTCAAGCACACAGGCTCTGGGGTCCAAACTGGATGGTTTCAAACTTTGCTCTGAATCTTGAGTGACCTGGGTGATTATTTCAGGACCTAACACCCCCCCGCCCCCATTGCTCAACAGTGATAGTAATAATGTCTACAGCTGTTGGGGTAGTTGTAGCATTGAGAGCTTCTGCGGAATGTAAACCAGTGTTAGCTCTTCTTGAGTGTCTGGAACAAGCTACGCGCCGTGGGCCGGCTGCTGGGCCAGCTCGGTGGGGGTCTGGGGGTGGGGCTGGAACCTCAGGGGGTTGTGTAGGCAGGAGAGAGACAGAGACTTAAATCACCCCCAGGACACATTCCAGGCAACATCACAGGAAGTGCAGAAATCAGTGGACCGTCAGCAAGGCAGGCAGACCCAAAGGAACCTTGCAAGAAGGGGAAGACATGGCATTTCCCGCCTGTGTCCTGAAACTCCGCATCGTCTCTTCAGCCGGATCCCTTTCAGAGTCCTCAGAACATAGAAACCATTTGGGGGGGACCACGTTCCAGGTTCATTTCTCAAACTGACCGCTGATACCACTTTGCCCCACAACAGAACAACCTGTGACCCCGTGGAGGCTCCACGTCCTTTCTTTCTGGACTCATGTCCAGTTCTTCCAGCTCCCCACCTTCGACTTACTAGGCCCCCATCATTTAAGGTGGGATCTCTTGGGACTCCACTAAGCCCCCTGGCATCCAGATACCTCACATTCATCTCAGGAATCAATGCGATGACTTCACTGAGCATCATTCCTGCAAAAATTCCTGGTCTTATAAAAATAATAATTTAAATAATCATTAAAAGTAATTTAATATATTTAAGAGTAAAACATTTTAAAATTATAGAAAATCAGACGTCTGATTTTGCTTGAGTCAGTTTTGTTAATGTCCACTTGTCCCTAAAATATATATAAATTGTTACATGAAAATGATATTCTACATATGTATGCTGTATGATACTTTATATATAAGGTTCCACATATAATATATAAGCATTTTTGTATATGAAGTTTATATATATTGAAAGCTATATATAAGGCATATATAAGTATCTTTGTAGACAGAATATATAAATTTATTAATGTATAATTAATTAATAGCATAGAATTATAACATTTTCTTATAATCTTGCGGCCCTTTCTCACTTTTCCTAAATAAACTTGCCCATTTTACTGCTTATTTTAAACAATCAGGTTTTGATTAGATTGATCCCTTCAATTTTATTTTTGTTCCCTATTGAATCATCTTCTGTTCTTAGGTTAATTATTTCTTACTTTTCTCCTTTCAGGCTGACTCTGTCATCATTTGAACTTCTCGGCTTGGTTACTGAGCTAATTAATGTTCTTTTATGCTAATGTTTGTATCTAAGTATTTTTTTTGTAATTACCTCTTACCTACATCCTAGAAATTTAATATGACTGTCATTTTTATCAGTTTCTTCATGCAATTCTGCCTACTTTTCATATTTATATTTTGAGTTGTGAGCTTCAGTACGAAGCGGGTCAGATTGGATGGATATTAAGTCCTTTCCTGAAAACTGTCAGCCTTATATAATGTCTTCTTTCCTACCATCTACACAGTGGTAATGATGTAGTTATGACAGGCGCTCATACTCATTTCCCTTCCCCATCAAATGTTCTGGGTCATTGCATTTTATATCGACTCTTAAAAATAGCATAGAGCTAAACTTTAAAAAATGTCCAATCTGAGACGCAATCTTATCAGTCGGTGACCTGAGTCCCGTTACATTTGCCGCAACTGATATAGTTGAGATCCTTCTAATGTTCTTATTTGAAATGGTGCTTTTATTTAATTTTCTCTGCTTTTGCTTCTTTGCCTTCTTTCTTATTTCTTTTGGATGATCATGCTGTTCCTTTTCCTTCTACTCTTTGAAAACTACTTAATCGTCTTCGTAATCTTTAGAAGTAACAAATGGCATTTTCATGCATTCATGATTAGCAAAATCTAACATTAGTTAATGTTTTTGTTTTCCTACTAAGCAATTAGTCTGATTTCAAGGAAAATACTTTCTTACTGGACGCTCTCTTTACAGCATTTCAATTCTGTCCTGTTTGGGTATTCACAAACGTGGTCACAGCTTTTGTCATTTTCTGGGCAGTTGGCATCACCGTGGCTCCATGCACAGCTTCCAGGGCTCTCTGCCCCCACTTCTCCGTCAACCCCCCGCATCCCTGCCACCTTCCATGTCCTTTATTCTGAAGCAAGTCCTCAGTCGTTCCATCATCTAAGTGAGGGGGATAGAGTCTCACAAGCTCTCTGTGATTGGTTTTCTCATTTCTCTGTTTCCCTTTGAACTGGATATAAAATGATGACTGGTTGGCTGAATCTCCTCCTCCACCACCTACACCCGCGGTTCCCGTGGCTCCCGTGGTTCCTGTGGTTCCCATGGAGGGACAGGGGCCTCACTGTTGCTCTCTCCCCGGCCTCTCCTCTCCGACCGCTATGCTCTTATTGCTGACCTCGGGCTTCTGTAGTTTCTCATGACAAGTCTTGCTATGGATCTACTTTCTCGATTTTCCTGTGGGCGGATCATACTGCCTGAATCTCAGACCTGCATCCTTTATGCTTCCAAATGTTGCCTCATTCTCTCTTGTCTCCCATTTCGGCCAGAAATGGGGCTTTTGCCTTCTCCTACTCAAATCTTTTAACCCCTGTCATGTTGTCTGTATTTTCCCCTCTGTGTTCTGTCTACAGGGAAATGTCTTC
The DNA here is from genome assembly GCF_009762305.2 of Zalophus californianus. Lineage (NCBI taxonomy): Eukaryota > Metazoa > Chordata > Mammalia > Carnivora > Otariidae > Zalophus > Zalophus californianus. The sequence continues at coordinate 92,411,968 of NC_045608.1, read as the reverse complement.
ACGTCTCAGGTTGAATTCTTAATTGTCTTTTTAGATTTTTCTAACTTGATATTTGATCTCACCACTGAGTGTTTTATTCAGTTTTTATTAACCTATTTGTTCCTAGAACTTTTTATTCTTTTCTATATCTTATGTATTTCCCTGAAAGCTTATTGATTTATTGACTACTAATTTTCTGATGAATTATATCAGAATGCACTTATTTTACATTTTTGAGAGGCCACCCATAGACAATCGCTGCATGTTGTGAGACCGGTGTGGTAAGTTCTGGTGCCTGTGAAGGCACTGCTGCTGTCCAGACATTGAGCACAGGGCCCCCCTGACACAGTGCCCCCCTTTCCACCCTCTCACTGCTCCTTTCCACCTGCTCCCCAATGCTAGACAACCACAGGTCTGCTATCGCTAGAGATCCCGCTGTATTTTCTAGAATTTTATATAAATGGGATCATAGTTTTGTGGTAGATAGAATGGCCCTCCAAGAAATCCCCAGAACGTGTGACCAGGTCTCTTAGCATGGTGACAGGGGCTTCATAGATGTGAGAAGTTAAGGGCCTGAGATGGGGAGGTCCCTGAATGATCCAGGTGGCCCCAGGGTCTTTACAGTGTCCCTATAAAGGTCAGAGAAGACCTGATGTGGGCTGCAAACCAAGGCGTGCTTCGGATTCTGGAAGCTGGAAAAGGCAAGAACAGGTTCCCTCCCACCACCTCCAGAAAATGGCAATCCTGCGGACACCTTGATTTTATCCCAGTGAGACCCACTCCGTGGGCTTCTAACCTACAGGACTGTAAGATTATAAATTTGTATTATTTTAAGTCACTATGTTTACGGTTATTTGTGAAAGTGGTTATAGGAAACTGATGGAGGTATGCACTCTTGGTGTCTGGCTTCTTTTTCACTCAGCGTAATTATTTCGAGATTTGTCCTTCCTGACATATCAGTTCTTCGTTGCTTTAAGTGGTAATTGGTTGTACAGATTCACATCCATTTAATGGACATTCGGTTAGTTTTCAGTTTGGGGCTATAGCAAATAAAGCTGCTATGAATGAACATGTATATACAAGTATTTGAATGTGCACAAGGAAAGGAAAACTCCTTTATTTTCTCTTGAGTAAATACCTAAGAATAGAATAGGTGAATCCGATCATGCCTGTTTGCTTTCATTTTTAAGAAGCTGCCATACCGTTTTCCAAAGTGGGGACACCCTTTTACATCTCCATCATCAGCATTTGAGAGCACCAGCTCCCTGCGTCCTCACTAACACTTGGTATGGCCAATCTTTCCATTTTGGCCATTCTAACAGACGTGTCGTGGTATTTCCTTGTCATTGGGGTTACATATAAATAAGGCTGGTAACAGAAGCATCCTTTCATGTGCTGATTTGTCTTTGTCTTGTGTTTATCTTCTTTAATGAAGTGTCACTTCAAATCTTTTGCCCATTTTTAAAATTGGGTTGTTCCCCATAATTAAGTTTTCAGAATTTTTAGTATTTTCATATATATATTTATACGTAAATATATATATATATATATATATATATATGTAAGATGTTTGTTTGCAAATATTTTCTCATAGCCTATGGCTTATTTTTTCAGCTTCTTAGCACTATCTTCCAGGGAGAAAAAGTTCTGAATGTTTAGGAAATCCAATACTATTTGTTTTCTTGTATGGATCATATTTTTGGTATAATATCTATAAAATATTTGCCTAACACAAGGTGCAAGATTTCCCGCTGTTTTCTTCTAGAAGGTTTAGAATATTAAGTTTTGGGTCTATGATTCATTTACAGTTACTTTTTTATATGGTGCAAGTGTTCTGTTCTACTGATTACTTGTCCGTGTGGACAGCAATGCTACACTGTCTTAATTAATATAGCTTTATAGTAGACTTGAAATCAGTTAACATTGGCATTTCAACTTTGTTCTTCTCTTTAAAAGTTGGTTTAGTAGTTCTAGGGCAATATGGATTTTAGGATCAGCTTATCAATTTCTACAAAAGGCTTGTTGGGATTTTTACTGGGAATGTGTTCAATCTATAAAATGATTGAGGAGAATCAACATCTTAACTGTACTGAATCTTCTGATACATAAAAATGCGTAACTCCATTTATTTAAATCTTATATATTTTTTCTCAAAAACTTTTTCAGTGCACAAGCATTAAGCATCTTTTGTCAAATTCCCTAAAAATTTCTTAATTATTGACATTATTGTAAAGTATATTTTTATTTCATTTTCTAATTGTTCATTGCTAGGATATAGCAATTCAATGGGTTTTTACATATCGATCTTGTATCCTGCAACCTTACGAAAATGACCTGTCCATTCCCACTCCTTACTGGTAGAATCCATTGGGTTTTCTATATAAATGTATAGATGATCATGTTGTCTTCAATAGGGATGACTTTTATTCTTTCTTTTCTTGTCTAGAACCTCCAGGACAATGTTGAATAAAAGTGAGGAGAGTAAAATCCTCTCTGAACAGTTATTTTAAATTTCTTTTATTCTTATTATATTATTTGGAACCCTTTTATGGGTTTTTTAATGTTGTTGGTTTTATCTGCTAAGACCTTGCTATATTTTGTTGGTTTCTAGAGAGTTTTTCAGCTTTGGCTGTAATTTTATCTCTGAAGGGTCTTGTTATATTCTGTACTGAGTACTTACAATGTGGGTTGTGCAAATGTATCTCAGAAGTTTCAATTATCATGATATTTTCTCAAGTTAGTGATAGAATAAATGCAAATAGGCAACCTGTGAGAAATGCCAATCCATGGATTCCTGCTCTCAGCAGTATGCTTTGTTTAATTTCCACCCACAGCCTGGAAGGGGCAGAAAACTCTCTTTTGGTTTTCTGAGTCACTTGCTGTATTTTTTTTCTGGTCAACACAAATTGTAAACTTTTAAGGGCTCTGGCAAAAAGAATCACCTCAGTTCCAACTCCCTATCTAAGCAAGCCAAAGATTCTATCATCGGTATCTCCACAGGCAAAGGAAGCTCTATAATAACCAGGTCTTCCACCACCACCTCCACCTTCACCTTCACCTCCAACATCACCTCTACCTCCACCATCACTACCTCCACCTCCACCACCTCCACCACCACCACCTCCACCGTCACCACCTCCACCGTCACCACCTCCACCATCACCTCTACCTCCACCATCACCACCTCCACCATCACCACCTCCACCATCACCTCTACCTCCACCATCACACCTCCACCATCACCACCTCCACCATCACCACCTCCACCATCACCTCTACCTCCACCATCACCACCTCCACCATTACCACCACTATCTCTACCTCCACCATCAATCTCCACCTCCACCATCACCATCTCCACCATCACCTCTATCTCCACCTCCACCATCACCACCTCTATCTCCACCTCCAGCACTACCTCCACCTTCACCTTCACCTCCACCTTCACCATCACCTCTACCTCCACCATCACCACCTCCACCATCACCTGTATCTCCACCACCATCACCATCACCACCTCCACCTTCACCTTCACCTCCACCTTCACCATCACCTCCACCATCACCTGTACCTACACCTCCACCATAATGACTTCCACCATCACCTGTACCTCTACCATCACCATCACCACCTCCACCTAAACCTTCACCATCAACTCTGCCATCACGTCTATCTCCATCTCCACCATCTCCATCTCCACCATCCCCACCTCCACCATCATCACCTCCACCATCACATCCATCTCCACCACCATCATCACCTCCACCATTGCCTCTACCATCACATCTACCTCCACCTCTACCATCACTACCACCTGTTACCACCATCATCACTACCCCTCACCATCAGGGGTTCCAGCACCAGCTCTCATACTGATGACTTGATTTCTAGTTCTTTCTTCTTGCCAGCACCTGGGGAGTCTCCTTTATTTTTATAAGATCAGCATTCCAGTTATCTGGACTTTTATCTAACATTTTTAGGGCTTTGCATTATGAATATCTTTACATTATCTTAGTCAGCAGATAATTGGAAATATAAGTACTACAGTGCTTCACTGGTAGTCTACATTCAATAAACGTTGGATGACAGGTATTAATTTTGCAAATATGTCATGTATAAATGACTTATTTAATTTTTGATAGTTTTAAGTTTGTTACAATAATAATACCATCTGATTTGCAAAATTATGCCTTTCACTTTGGTTGGTTGTTTTATTTCAAAACCTATCATGAATGTGATGGCTTTTACCATCTATTTTTAACCTTTTTATTTTCCAGTGTATAAACTCAACTAAATGGAAGTATTTTCCCATCAAGCTTTAATAAGAATTTGGTGACTCTTGCATATTTTACCTTGGCTTGGAACAGATCCTAATAGAATACCTGGTATTTGTGAAAATATTTCTAAGAAAAAGATAGGGCAAAATATCATCACTGTGCAGGGAGTGGGTTCACCTCAGATCTGGGCTTGAGAGGCCGTTCAAACAGGTTGTTAACTCACTCCCTGAATCAAAAGGAACAGAAAGATTGCATACATGAAAAGAAAAGAGAATCGGGCATCTAAGCTAAAATAGATAAATAAAAATACATACAGCTGGGACAAAGTGAAAAAGGAGAGAAAGAACTAGAAAGAGAGAGAGAGGCACAGAGACAGATGGAGACAGAGAGAGAAAGAGATGGAGAGAGAGAGACAGAGACAGAACACCCATTTTTAACACAAACAGCCGCATACATTTGAGGAGCTCAACACTTCAGTGCATCTCGAGTATTTTAAACGACAAAGAATCCTGTTGAAACTGATTAACCAGGTTGCAGTTAATGTATGTATTTAACTTTTATATTTTATGGTATATGTTAGGGCCCCTTAAGGTAGGATTGCCGGTATATTTTTACTCCAGTGTTTTGTTTGCTTGTCTGTTTATTTGTTTTTTCCTTTTTATTTTCTTTATGTTTTCATTTATATATTTTGCCAAGGCTGATATGAATCATCTCTGCATTTCACTGCTTAATGTAAAATTGTAAAATATAACATGTTGATGCTTTCACTAGAGATTCCAAATATTGTTTGTGTAATTTGCAATTGTGTAGTTTGTATAATTTGTGATTGCGTATTGTATATGTAATTTGTGATTGTGTATTATTTGTGTAATTTGTGATCGCATACTGTTTGTGTTATTTTTCAAAAACTACTTTTGACGTTGGCCAGGAGTCAACATCAGGCTATTTAATCAGCCAAATGATTAGTCAAGGAAAAATAAATTAAAATAAACAGCACACGATCATTAAAATGTAAAAAAAAATAGGAGGATTGCCAATCAAGCCTGGGTCAGTGGTGACCAGAAATCAATCCCATCAATGGGTGAGCACAGTCTGTGTGGCCTTGGGAGGAGGGCTGGTACCCACCCAGGTGAGCATCCTCAGACATGGCGCTTGGGCCCTGCCTGGCTTAGCAGCCTCCCCAGAAGTGAGACATGAGTGGGGAGGGGCCATCACCCTGAACGCAGTCTGTCATCATCAAGGGAACCTCACTGAGCCTGACAGCGGCCTCTAGGTCACACCCTGCCTCCTCTCTCCACCTGTCAAAGCAACACCTCATCCTTCCGCACACAAAGTCTAATGAACTCATAAAATCATTCCCTAAAGCATGTGTCACTAATTTAAAACAATAATAATCAACACAGGTAAAAATGTGGCATCATCCCCTTCCCTGAAATGACAGAGCAATACCAACAACTCCGTCGAATGGTCTCATTAGAAAATATACATTCGTTAATATGGGCAGATTTCAAGAAACTGCCATGTGGACTCCCAATAGCGGAGTTGTTACAGCTTGTAAGTGCGTTCAGTGTTCTGTTTCCCTCAGAATGCTTTCAGTATGAATATGTGAGATAAAAGCAGGAATTAGCAGTTCCAGACAGTGTGGACAGGGTCTGGCTACACCGGCACTGCCTGAGGTCAGAATCGCCGCCCCCCGCCCCTCCCCTCTCTCTTCGCCTCGTACACGCACTTCCACTGCAGGACTGGCTATTCATGTGCACACTTAGGAGGCACCCAGAGCAGCGTATTATCTACCTGTTCATCAAAATACAGGCGCTTTAAAAAAAAAAAAATCACTGCCCGAAGAATAAAGAAAATGCCTCCCCTGCTACAGTCCAAACTTGGATATATGTGATCAATACACACCAGGCGGAGGCAAGTTTCCTTAATCATCTCTTTTCTAAAGATGTGTATGATGCTGTATGCCAGGTAGCAGCTCCTTCAGGAGCACCCGGCAAGAAGCGCTAGTCTGTGGAAGGTTCACCTATTACCTTGCCCCCCAGCCAGCTGGAGGCTAAGCAGACCGATAACCCTAAACCGCCACAGCACAGACCCAATGATTTTTACATCAAGCAGCCTGATGTACTGCTCTGCCACCCACCAATCCCTTTCCAATATCGACCCATTCCTAAATGAGCCTTCCCTGCTTTGTACCATGAGCAATAATTAAAAAAGCAGCACATTGATTTTAACTAATATTATGAAGGGTCTGGATGTGCACATGCTTACAAAATAGTGGGCTTTACTCATCTTTCATTGTACAACAAAGGATCCTGATTAAAGTTTGGACACCAGGAAGGAGAAACGTGTCTGCAATTGAACGTGTCAAAACTTACACCTGTTCTGTGTTATTATAAATCTCGTTTCAATACCAATGGAGATTTTTGTTCTGAGTTTTCAGAAAAATAAATAATAACATTCTTAAGCCCAAGATGGAGTGTAAGGAATTAGGGGGAAATGCTTCTTAAAAATGCTGTTCTCCTACTTTACGTGCATCCCACTCTGCCAAATAAAATCATTTTCATGTTATCTAAGTCATCTGAAAGCAAATCATGTATTATAGTGTCCAATATATGTTTTGATACCAAAAGTGAACCATCCTCCAGTTTAAAATGCCTTCTAACAGTCCTATATACAGTCAAAACTAACTTCACACTAAACCACCTATGAAAGCAAAGGAAGTGATGAAGCTCTGCATCATCACTGAATACCCGAAGCCAATCTGTTTGCAGGATGTGGGACAGAATTTCCATGAACTGCAAAGCTGAAGAAACTAGACTTTTAAAAATATGCCAAGTTGTGCTCTGCTCACAGGAGAAAACAAATTTATGAACGTAAAGGTGACCTGGGGTGTTCTTCATGCTCCTCTTTGTCCCCCGCTGCAGAGACTCGAGGTCTGCACCCCAGAAAACCTTCCGGGCAGCTGGAGATGCTGACTCTGCCCAGAGCCTTCCCCTCACCCATGAGCATCTCACTTCCTGCGTCTCAGCTGAGAACACCTAAGAGGACATTTCCACATATGAGTCATACCAGTAACACTTTCAGATGTTAAAATATATCTAAAGGTCCAATAATTTTAAAAAGAATACTGTGGGTATGGTAATTGACAGATTATTTAAAAAGAAATATAAATCCAGCGTAACACATTTGGATATTGGTGCTTGTCCTCCAGCCAGTCGTGGGTCTCAAATGCTGGGAAAATTAAGTTCTGATCTTCTAGAGTTTCTTTCTTTTGTTTCTAATGGGGGTGGTTACAGATAGATATAAGAGATAATAAGTTCACGACTTTCAGGACTTTCTTAGTTTGTATTGTGACCCATTATACACAATACACAATGCACTGTTTTTTTACTTTTGTGCCTTGTTTGTGAGTACAGACTGAAAATTATGGATTTTTTATGGAGTTCAGAATAACAGCCCTGAAGTTTACATGATTGACATGTGTTCACTCCATTTATTATGGTGGGATGTTTTCTTACACAGATATATTACCCAGCAGAGAAAATATTCCAAACTAGTTCTGAAGGAATAGTTTTGAGGGAAAAATAATTCGAACAAGATAGATCTTTTATCATACCACAAATAAAAATTGGCTCCACGTGGACGGATGAGTTAAATATGCTTTCCTCCCCTTCGTATATATATCCTTTTTCCCAAAGAAAACATGGATGCATGTCTACATAATCTCAGGACAAGGACTTTCAGACCGTAATGCGTGAGGTAGACGCGCACCAGTCCATGTGGTGCAGAATCTCAGAGTGAAAGGCCCTAAGCTCCGCCCCTGCATGAAAGAGACCTGCTCACCCTCTTCTGCGGTGTATAGGGTACAGGTGACGAAGAGTGACAGGTGTGGAAGACTCCTGCTCTGCACTGTGGAGTCAACGCACTGCGTCTCCACGAAGGATTCTCAGACCCCTGGACCCGGAGCACAGATTTTTGTTTTGGGACCCAAACAAAGGGTGAGTCACTTCTTTACTGATTCTTATTTCCCTGGAGCTTAAACAACAGGGCCGTCGAACGAGTCATGCCCCAGCAGGAGGAGACGAAGAAGTGGCAGAGAGTCCTCGGGTAGTGGGTGGAGGTACAGGGCCTGGGAGGCTCCTGCACCCTGGGCATGTCCCAAGCGCCCTACACACAGTTCCTTCTCGTGGGGTTGGGTCTGCACTGACCATCTAGGCGGCAGAGAACATCGGTGGGGAGATGAAGAGATATGCTTGAACTGAGTCTTCAGGACCCACTCCAACACCGTACTCCAACCTGGGCCATCTGGAGAGCTGGGACCTGAGCCCACAGCCCCAGGAGGACAGCAGGCCTGTGGGCTGCAGGCGGAGCTGTGCTGGAGACTTTTGCACCAGAGCGCAGACCAGGGGCCCCCGGGAAAGCAGAGACAGGTGGGCGATCACAGGCACCTGGGCTGGGGTGAGCGTGGTGGTAGCCCCAGGACATGCACGACTAGTCCCTCAAGGGGATCTCCAGTGAAACTAAGCTGTTTGAAGAAAAAAAATTAACTTTTTTTAAATGAAATATTTTCTATGCACACATTTTCAGACTGAGAATTACACTTACTATTGAAGTAAATGTGTGCGTGTGTGTGTAATTGTGCTAAATGCCAATAAGTCCAGGCACAATAATAGAGAAAATTGAGTTGAACAAAGAAGTCCTAAAGGAAAGCTAAGCTGATTGCTCATGGGTGGAAAAGAATCTACCATATGAGTCTCAGAGAGCACACTGTTCCAGGAGAAATGCCAAGGTTTTAACTGGGTTTGAAGAATTTCAAGAATGATGACTCAAAGGTGACTGAATTCTTCCCTCCTGGTTATTGGATCTCACAAGCAGGCAGAGCCAAAGATGCGCCCGGTAGTGATACAGAGGCGGACCCCAGTGCAGGGCGGGGGTTGGGGTCAGTGCAGTAGGGGACCCTGAACCTAATGTCTTCTGTCTATTGGGGGTCTCAATCATGTCAGGACTCACCATCAATAATCATTTCTGCTGGCTGCACCACAATGAGCACCTTGAATTTTACATCTTATGACATTGTAAGATTTGATCTCCTACAGATATGACCTTGGTTATTGTACATATAGAGGGAAGAGCAGTGCAAAGTCCCAGGGGCATGTGGAGCTTGGCCTTCCTGATCAACACAACAGATCCCAGGGAGCCTGGAGCACATGGTCTGTGGGGAGGGCAAAGTAGGCAAGGGTGAGATAATTCAGGCCTTTGTAGATCATGGTAAGAATTTTAGAATATTTATTTATTTGAAAGTATTTGGAATTAATTTTATTGGGTGATTGTGTCATTAAAAGGGTAAGTGAATAAGCTAATTTGTGTTTCTGAATGAGAGTGCTGGATGCAATGTGTAGAATAGATTGGTGGAAGGTGTGATAAAAAGTAGAGAGAACAGTAAAGAGGACATTGTAGTTGTCTTTGTAAAAAAGTGAGGGATGACTTTGGTGGAAACAGAAGAAATGCAGAAATACCGAGTTTGGAAATTTGTAAATAAGAAAATGATAGAATTCTGAGGAATTATTCTAAGGGCAATTACAGGTGGCTCAGACTAAGGTTTCGATGGACATTATCGAGTGCACAGGATGCAAAACCATGGCAGTGGTACCAACTCTAAAGTCAGAAGGAAAATGGTTTCCTTGGTGGGTGAACTAGAAAAAATATTTTGTTAATGGTGATATGTCTGGAGAATTAGTGACCCATTTCTGGAAATGTAAGTCCTCTCTGGAGGAGTGCAATTTTAACCAAGGCATGAAACTGTTCCCACAAATAAAGTTTCTAGGAATCTGAGCTCACAATAAAAAATCACAGAACACACAAGGAACCTTGTGAGAAAGAGCAGAAACAACAACCAGCACAATCATACTCTCAAGGACTGCAGATATCAGAATTATCGATTGCAGTATAAAATGAGCATGTTTAATCAACAGAAGTATGATTTTGAGGCTCAGAGACAGAAAGAAAAGGATTACTATAACTCTAGTGTCAGAAAGAGTGAATAGAGAGAATTGGATAAGGTCATATCCTAAAGCCAATGAATAAGAATTCTCCAGAATTGATAAAGTACACAAAAAGTAGCATGGGTCAGCACATGTACCAAGCAAGATGCATTTAAATAAATTCACACTTGGTTTTCATTACATCGTAGTGGTTTTGTTGGAGACTGTGTTGTACCCCTCCCCGAGCCCCCATTCAGGTCAGAAGGACCTATTCTCCCAGCCCAGAGTTGTCAGCCACTCCAGAAATTTCTCTGCTAAAGAGAACCATCTCACCATGATCATGCATCCTTTCCAGGGACAGTCTATACCCAAAGACTAGCTGAAGTGGAGGCTATAAAGGCCATCTCTTCAGGATAACTGTAACACTGTCCCAACCTCAGAGCCTCTCATGGGATCCGCCGGGATTTTATTATACCTGTATCACAGCCCAACTCATTCCTCTCTCAAATCCTGCTTCTCTCCTTTCTCTGATAAATGTTCATCCTCAGAGCACTCCCCAGTAAACATCCTGGATGCTAATCTCCACACCAGATTGTCCTAGTCTATGGACCCTAACCTGCAACAAAAATCTTGCAGATCACCAATGGGGAAAGAAAAGCTTTGTATTGTTTTAAACAAATTATGCTGTGACAATTGGACATCTATATACAAAAGTGTATGGACCCCTACCTCACACCGTGTACAAGACTTGACCTTCACACACACCGCCAAAATATAGAGTGTTTTTACCAATAGATCCTTACTAAAATTATTTCTGAAAATACATACTTCAAAAAGAAGGAAATCAAATTTGAAGAAACATCCTTGGTGCAAAAGGGAAGGAGAGCAAATAAAATAATAAACATTTATCCATGTCTAAACGGTGGCATTAACATAAAACTGAAGTACTAGTAACAATAACATGGGTCAGCACATGGAGGGGTAACCTGCATAACACACTTCACATGTCCTTCTCGAGTGTTATATTTTATAATAGTTTTCTAATATGGGTAGAAGAATGAGAGCCAGAAATGGGGAGGAAAGTGTGAAGTCATCAATATTCTCATCTTTAAAAAATGGTTAGTTCATACTGTCAAGTGTTTATGAAAAAAATCTAGTTCAATAAATGATGTGATGTGAAGTTTTATGCCTGATGGTAAAGGATACCTGGGGCGGGAGGTGGGGAGGATTAAGGAATGGTTTATTTTGGCGAGAGAAGGCAAAGCTTGGGACATTTTTGCAATATCTTATTTCTTGTGTACAACATGGGATGCATGCCCAGAACTGGCGTGCATCCAGAAGCCCACGCATCTGCCTAAGCTTCTCCATCGAAGCTAGCCTGGTCTCCCGCTTCCTAGTGGCCCTGTTGACCCCAGGGAGGTCACCGCCACTACACTGGGCAGCTAATCCTCAGGGAGAACAGAGCAGGTAGACAGGTAACAGTGTTTGCTGCTCAGTGGCGGCAGCCGAAGGACCTAAGCCAAACTTGCTCTCTTTGCTGAGTGCTGCAAGAAACCTTAATGAAGACAAAGAAGACTTCTCAGGGTGTGCTTTTATTCTAATTTGAAAAGATGACTGTTGGAAATGCCTTTAAACATAAACACATACAGGTCTGTCAAGCTCCAACAAGCAGGTGATTTCCCAAACATATGCTCTGAGGTGAGACCTGTTTCCTTGGGACCTACTTTTTGTTGTATTAAAAACAAAATAGAAAAAAAAAATCCTAAAACAATGGACATTTGGCAGACAAACATAAATTAGGTAAGTTGCAAATATGAAATTTTATATTCCTTCAATGTGATATGACCTGGATGTACCTTTCGGATCATCTGCCTTTAGACAATGAGGTTTCCTTTCTGGTTAAACCTTTATTTGAGGACAGCCTTATGCTAAGTGAATGTTTCTATGGGTACATGTCTTTGGGAAAGATCCTTGATTTGTGAGACCAAGACTCATAATCCCATTTCAAACTAAAAATATTCTCCTGGAAGTGTGCACCACCAGATGCCTCCTTCCTAATATATAGTTTATATAATGCCATAATTTGCAAGCACACATTTTTTTTTTCTCATGTCTGTAACTGGTTTACAGATGCAAATTGTTGTGTGGATGACTTCGGTCAACCATCTGCACAGCTGAGGAGTTAGTAGCCCTGTTTCACTATGTCAATTATTTAAAAACAAATATATCTAGAAACCAGTAGAGGTTCTTTAAAAGCCAAGTAATTTTTAAGTGCCCTGATGACAAACACAACCACAGCTACAAACCTAGAGTCAGGCTATATAGCAAAATGCTGCAACATATAAACCAACCGTTTTTGTCTTTCACTGAAATCTATGGAAAACAATTACTTCCATTGTTCTATAGTTTCAGCTGCCTGATACAGTAAAGAGGCAAGTGTCAGAAATGATAACAACTCATCTACAGAAACCGACGTCAAAGCAATGAAGATAGGGTAACGTGAGGCTTCCTGCGTGTGTCTGGTTTCTGAAACCCGCCATGTTCGTGCGTCTTGACACCAGATCCCTCTGTGGGGGTACCTGTGCTGGCATGTGTTAGACGGTGTCTGAGGCTTTTTTGATTTCCACAGCTGGCTATAGATTTGAGAGGAGAGCTGAGGAATTCATACGTGTGTATTCAAAATCACACATTAATCAGCAATGACCCAAAGAGCATAAAAGACTTAACTGAACACCGATCATGTATAAGGGAACTGTGTGAGCACTGTGTTTGCAGTGAACTGTGTTTTTAATCGGTGTTTGGCAATGCAGTCATTATGGTTTAAAAAGAACTCGGCCAGTGAGAACCTGGGGCTAAAATTAAGTAGTTAGGGAATTTAGCTTTGGATGGTGTGTTAAACGGCTATATTATAACTTCTCAATGGAGTGGGGTGTCAGGCCCAGTGGTTGGTGGTATGTGGGAGTAATTCCAGCAGTCAGAAAGAGTGGTCTAAAACTGGCCCACTTTCTTGAACATACGATTGCTTCATTTGGCAGTGACTTTCAGGACTTGCCGCTGGGGTTTCAGAACCACTAGAAGTGCCAGAAGACACTGAAGGCATATGGTGCCTTGGGTGGGAAAGCATAACGTTCAGTGCTGCCGTGGGGAGCACACGGGTTTAAGAGCACCGAGTCCCTAACCCACGGTGGGACCGCCAGTCCGTGTCTTGCTCAGTCACACAAAGCGGGTGGGCCTATCTACGATTTGCTGGATCTTAAAATCTGGACCCCCGATGAGAACTAAACAACTGGAATGCACAACCCTCATTTTACAGGTGAGAAACTGAGACATTTGAAGGTGACGTGCCCAGGTGCGCCGCCTGTCGGTGGGGAGCCCGCTGGCTCAGACTCAGTCTTCCGCCCCTGCAATGCCAGTGCCTCCGCACCCTCCCCAGAGCAACAAATAGACGCACCAAAACGCTCGCTTACTTTTGAAATCCATTCAAGGGCAGAGCATCAGTGACGTGATGGAGAAAAGGTGAGTACAGGAGAAGCTGGGCACCAGCGAAGGCTGCATCTCATCCCAAACTGAGGCTCTAACATCGCCTGCGAGGGAGAATCAAAGGTCTAAGCTACGGCATTCCAAGGAATCCGTGCCTTGGCTTTGCAAAATCAGTATTTGGAAATTTGTTAAAAAGAAGAAAAAAAATGAACAAACCCAAAGTGGTATGTGCAAAAAGTATACCATACCAATAACTGAAATGGAATAACTAAGTTTAGAAGCAAGTGCTAAGAATAGTAAACTAAATTTAAATCGACGGGACTGCTATTTATCACGAAGCCACTCATAAGAGACCAGAGAATGTGGCTGCAAATCACGGGTGAATCAAACCTGGAGGACTTTTGTGATGAGTACTTTAATTACGGCTTCTAAAGAACTTACGTGAATAAAGATATACAGAGCGCGTGTTGTGTGGAGGGTATTGCAGAAAATGAAGGCGATTATTTTATTCATATTAAAATACGGAATTTTCTGTCTAAGTGTTCATCACCGTTTGAATAAATGTTTACATTATTCAATAATTAAAAACAGGCAAGAGATATAATAATACAAAAGTATTTTTAAAGTGATCAATTCTTGAGGAAAACATAAGAGAACTACAATAAATATGTGATTTCAACAGCAATGAATACTTTGAGAAAGTAGTGCCGCAGAGTTTTTTACTTAGAATTCAGTTTTCGATGTGAAAACATTGTTTTGTAAGAGGACATGTCTTCACCCTGGAGCAGGTTTCACTTGTTAGGATCACTAATTGTTAACTCCGAGCCCTAGGGCATGTTTCTTTCTAAGGCTTGCCTGGAAAGTTACAAAGCCAAGTAGAACTATGTGAAATTGACAGTATGCTACTGTTTTTTCAATCTACACTAGTGACAATTTTATGTGGTTCAACTTAACAAAACCATACATTACTGAAATAAATATATCAAATTATATCTAAGGGCTTGTAATGAAAAACAGCCATTTCTGCCTCATTCCCATGTACCCCGATGCCCTACAGGGAACTACTTACAAGGAGTTCTGGTAGCTACCTTCATACTGCTAAATAATATGTTTGTCCTGCACCTCTGTGTATGTTTAATGTAGACATGGACTGTTGAATTTTACTGTGATTAATGAAGAATTAGCTTTATAATTACATGTATCATATTAATCCACATTATATATGCGTCACGTGATATATGCATGACATAATAGATCACACACCTGGGTCAGTTCTGAAGATGACCTTCACTTCCAGAGACGTTTGGTGTTTTCACAGGTATGAAATTTTGTGTGTGTGAACAGGAAGATGATTAACCACTGTGCGCTGAAATAGCCCGTGGGCAGCCCAGAGTAAGGAGGGAGGGATCCAATATCCGAAGTGCAAGGTACAAATGAGTTTCTCTCACTCGTGGTACAAGGTTCAGTGGACAAAGCGAGGCTTGGACTGGGATGTATTTAGAAATTAGTCATCTGTGGATAAATTATCAATCACACCTGAGATCTGACACTTCACGTATTCATTCAGAAAGGATTGGATGGATGCAAAGCAGGAGACAAACAAAATGGATTATGAAACATGAGCCTGGTAACCCGGACCTTTCACTACGGACATGACATATTGGCCATTATCAGGAAACTCAATCTCACCCCAGACCCTTGCTTTTAGGCCACAAATTTGGAAAATAAGTATCATCTTATTATGCCAAAAGTGTCTTTCTCTTGTTTACTAATGGATAATATTTGACCAGCTGATTAGAATTTTTAATATATGCCATCTAGTTCCAGTAATGTAACTGACATTTAGATATATGGCTCTATATACGTGCGTGTGCATATATATGACTATCTACTCATATCCATGAATACATAATCATATATTCATATACATTCAATATATTCAATGTATATATTCATATAATCTATATGAACTCTTCCTAAGGAGAAAAGACAAAGTCAACTGTTGCCAAATATGTTAATTACTTATTTACAAAATGTAATATAAAATGAGATCATTGAATACACTTTATAAAGGTGATTCTTTAATATAAAGGCAATATGTAAAGAAATGCTAAATAAAATTCCCCAAGTTATTTTATTTGTATTCTAAAAAGCTTTCAAATTTTAAATTCCATAATTGTCTTTCACTCATGAAAATGACATCCATCAAATAGTGTTTAGTACCATCCTGTACCAAGCGTCACTGTAGGTAGGAGACCCAGCGTTGAGTGGGTCAAAAATTGTCCTGGCCAATGGGGCTTTTATTCTAGAGAACATATAATATATTATTTACTTATTTGTTTCACTGTTTGATTTTCTCCACTATTTATTTCACTCATAAATTTCTCTTTTTCCTTTGCCACCTGGCCCTTAGTTCTAAGGCAGGATCTGGCATTCAGTAGGTGCTCAGAATCAATAGGTGTTGCACAAAAGATAAAGCACGGGCAAATAATTCAGAATGCGGCCAGCAGCCGTCCATGGCAAGTGTAGCTGCTCTTGGTCCCGGTCCAGGGAAGAGGGAACAGGAAACACCTCCTGCCTGCACAGGGTCTGATGCACAACTCGGTGTAACAGAGGTCATGACCGTGTGTCCCTGAATATCGTGGGGGTAAAGGGTTTGAATTCAGAAATTCCTGCTTGAATCCCAAATCTACCACTAAATGGCTTCTTATCATCTAACATCTCAACGCCTTAACCTTTCTCTTTTGCGGAAGTTCTTTGTTCAGAGGTTAAAAAAAAAAAAATTGTTAATGTACCACCTATGTCTTGACTTCCACAAAGTAAATCTGCAAGAAGATATAGCTCCCTTTTCAAATTGTATTGACGGAATTTTAAATTAAATTCTCTCTCAGCAGGTGACCTCAACTAGTTGTTTATTTATCTACTTATTTTTGCTACATGCGTGCTAATAATAACCGCAACTGCTCTGTTTCCATCCCCCAAGTTACCTGTGGAAAAGCCATATTCCTCTGGCTCAGGGAAAGCCTGGCTTTTCAGAACAGATGACCCGTCCACCACCGATTAACCAAGAACTTCATAGGAGCACAAAGTAGGTCCTCTTGTAGCAAAAGTGGATTCTGGAAATGAAATAATGAGAACAAAAGGGAGCCAATTTAAAACCGCAAGCTTGAGGGGCGCCTGGGTGGCTCAGTCGGTGAAGCGTCTGCCTTAGGCTGGGGTCATGATCCCGGGGTCCTGGCGTCCAGTCCTGCATCCTGCTCCCTGCCCGGCGGGGAGCCGGCTTCTCCCTCTGCCACTCCCCGTGCTGTGCTCTCTCTCTATCTCTCTGACAAATAAATAAATAAAATCTTTTAAAAAAATAAAATAAAACCCCAAGCTTGAATATAAATGCTAATATAATTGCAGAATTAAACAACAATTCTCAACATGTTAATTTTGGGGATCCTGTGAGCTGGCGGAAACCACACTAGGACCCTGAGATTGGTGGGGGCGGGTATCCACACTGTAGAAACTGCACAAAACTCTGTCCCCCGAGAGCGGCTTGTGAAGCATTTAGCAGCTCAGCACCGCAGACCGAGCACAAAGGCTGAGCCCCTCTCAGGGCCCCGCGGCCAGCAGGTGGGACCAGGGCTGCTGGGTACTCCGGGCGTTGTTTCTCGGCAAGTGCTGGCTCCGCAGCTGGGAAGCCATTGGACCGGGCATGGTCTCCCGGGTCTACTCCTCGTCTATGCGGACCGTGGTGCCCCCTGGCCTCTTCCCGTCTCGCTGATGCGGCAGAACAGCACCCCATCATGTGGTCTGGCATCATCCTGCCAGTGACTGCTCTTTACTTTAGAAGCACCCAAGACTGGCACAGCGGGCTTCCTCCTAACCCTGAGAACAGGGTGCAGGGCCGGCGTGCAGTCCCCAGGGCCCGCAGCCACTCCTCCCTCCCTCCCCCGCCCTGCTCCTCTCCCACCGCGCCCCCTCCCCTCCAGGTTTCCTCAGGATGACACAGGGTAGGGATGACCGGTGCCCATGGGAGACCATTGCTGTGTCACCTGTACACTTACAGCAGCCCCCACGGGGGGCATGTCACCCTCTCTCACGCCCCGAGTCTGCACCCTTGATGGCCAGGGTCGGGCTGTGAACCAGCACCCCCTCACGCATGCCCAGTCTCTGATTTGCAACCCCCGATGCTGCCCCTGCTCTTCCTGCCTGGCCGCTCCCCCTTCCTGAGGGTGTCACGGGCACCCTGCACGGGAGCGCTCCTGACCTTCTGCCGCCGTCGGAGGCACCCGGGGAGGGCCGGGGCCTGAGCGCAGGGGCGCCTGGGCGCACGGGCCCCAGCGCAGGGGCCGGGTGCTGCCTGCCCGGCACAGGCCAGCGCTCATGCCCGTCACCAGGCAGACTGTCCTCACTCGCGTGCGCTCCGTGGAGAAAGCGGGTGTTGTCTTCATCCCCAGGACCTGCGTTCCTCCCTCAGGCTCTCCATCCTTCGGGAGCTGCGCGCCACCTCCGTCCCGCGGCAGGTGTGAGCGCAGTGGGGGCACCTCCCTGACCCGGCGCCAGCGATGTTCTGATGTCGCCAAGGCTCCCTGCATCCAGCCTCCTCCGAGCTTCAGTGTGGCGGCCACCCCACCCGCCTCCTGGCACGTGGTCTCACTGATGGTGGGTGCTCCCCACCGACTCCACTCAGGTAAGTAAAACCCAGCAGCACCCATAATTCACGGAAAACATTTCTAAAATGTCCAATTGCCAGCAATGCTTTGGCCTGAGTATCTCCTTGAGTTGTTCCTGTTCCCCTGCCCCTCCAAGTAGCTATAATCAAAAGTTAACTTTCTCTGTGGCGCCTGCCTGTTTCAGTCGGTTAAGCCGCCAACGCTTGGCTCAGGTCATGATCTCACAGTTGGGAGATTGGGCCTGCGTGGGGCTGGTGCCAAGCATGGAGACTGCTTAGGATTCTCTCTCTCCCTCTCTGTAGGCCCCCCTCCCAAAGCTAACTTTTTCTATCCTGTAAATATTCCTACACAGACTAATTTTTTCACCAAGGCTAATTTTCCAAAATACCAAGGTACTAAGAGAAGAGACACCATGTATCTAGAAAGCAGACTCTCAGCCTTTAATTCCTATTTGTTTTCAAAGTACTTAAGAAAGAGCGGGAAAAATTGTCTTCACAGTAAAAGAAAATAATAAATTCAAATCATATTCCAAAAGGCCAAGCGGAGGTCATGGACAGAACAGCCTAAGCTGGGTCTGGTCATTTCCATCTCTGATTCTAATAACTCATGTGTATCCAGGTGGAGGAACAGGTACCTGACACATCACGTGTTCCTGCACACCGGGGTTGGGATCCGTGGTCGCGCCCCAGGACACGCGAGCTGCCGCCTGGGGGCGGGGGGGCGCTGAGAGGAAGCTCGGCCCACGCGCGGGTCGTGTGCATAGAGTGATAACCTAACGAAGAAGTGATGGTGTGTGACAGTACATGGTGATGAATGTGCTGAGAAAAATACCGCAAGGTGAAGGCGGAGAAGTGGACATTCTGGGTGGAAAGGTCAGCTGTATGTTTAATGTCCTTCTGAAAGAGACTGCCTCAGCCACCACAAACACAGGAAGGAGTGACCCGGTGAGGACCCAGAGAAGCTCTGCCGGGGTGCTCAGGAGTCAGCCGCTGCAACAACAGTGAAAAGCCACATGGCCCTGGGGTGGGGGGCGTGGGGGCGTGCAGCCAAGAGGGCCCCAGGGAGGGCAGGGCAGGCGCAGACCAGCTCGCACCTTGTACTAAATGGAAAGGAAGTTTAACTTCATCCTCAGTTTACTGCAAAGCCAATGGAGGCTGGGGAAGCTGGCCTACACGCCATAGGAGGAAGACCAGAGGGGCGTGCGTGGGAAGGGGTGTACCTGGGGAGGGGTGTGCACATGGAGGGGGGTGCACATGAAGGGGTGTGCATGGGTGGGGGTGTGCATGGTGGAGGGGTGTGCCTATGGAGGGGTGTGCATGGTGATATTTGAGGGGAAAAAGGTAGATTCAGAGGACAAGTGATATGTGACAGAGACCAGGGCACTTCACCATATGCAGAATTTGAGAAGAGGAGGACCAGACACAAGGTGGGTGGGAGGGGCCATGAGATGGGAAGGAGTGGGAGGTGTGGTTCCCCCACGCAAATTAAGGAATTGTTTCACGGAAGAGAAACCCACTCTGCCAACAGCTGCTGAGAAGGCTACTTACATCATCAGATTAAGAGGACTAGAGGAGAAAACATGTTTGGAGGGGATGGCAGAGAGAGGGGCATGGGGAAGCGGAGTCGTAAAGGACAGTCCATCTTTGTCAGAGACTGGAAAATTTTGTTCTTCCTTGTTTCCTCCTTTCTTTTCCCCTCCCATGGCTTCTATGGAAGAGAGTGTTGACTTGCATAAGTTTTGCCCCTTGACCATTCATTCTTTCTTCCTGGGAAATGGACTTGATGGCTGGTGCCCCAGCAGCCATATTTTGATCCTGAGGTAACGCCCAAGTCTGTAGTAATACACTTAGAGCAGAGAGCAGAAAAGCAGAAGGACCCTGGGTTAATGAATGCTGTTTCAAGTTCCAGCATGTCTTTGGTTGCCCGTCTCTGGGCTTTTTATTTGGTCAACTGCACTGTTGATCAGATCTCCATGTTTGCAGCCAAACACAATTTCTAAATGCTATCAATTTCATTGACAAATAGTTTCCCTCATGCCCAGAGATGGGTTCTGTATGCTTCCCCTGGATTTTGATACTTGTAACTTTTATATTTGATGACATTGTGACTCAATATAATATTCTTAAGGCTAAATTATCATTTCTTCAAAAATTTGTAGACTGCGCCATTTTCTTTTGGTGACAGAGTATTCTGAGGTCAACCTACTATTTTCCCTTTGTAGTTAATCTGATTTTTTTTCTGTCTGGATCCCTGAAAACTATATTCCCATTCTTAAAACTGAGTAGAGTAACAAGAGATGCTTGCATACTGTGTATTTTATGAATGATGCTTATTTCTTGGGAAATGATCTATTTTCTGATCAGTAGAAGTGGTTCTTTGTTACCCTGAGAGAAACTCTCATATCTGTGAATATATTTTCAAATCACATTTTGGTGTCTCTATTTCAGAAACCACAATTATCCTTTTGTAAGATGATCTTTGTTTCTTAATCTATCTCTTTATTTGATTTAATGCTCACTGCTTTCATCTTCATTCATGGAAACTGTCTAACTTTAGTTATGTTTTACTCTGTTCCTGTTCCGAACGTTTTTATTAGTTCTGTAATTATATTGCCTTGGGATTCACTTATTTTTTAGGCCTAAAATTTTCCTTTTTATTTCTTTACCTTGTTTTGTCATCTTGTATTTTAGTCCTTACTCTATTGATTCTCAGGTACACATTCTAATAAAATTTTCTATGAACCGATCTTAAGACATATGATTCTGTTCCATTTCTTGTATTTTCTTCTACAGTAAACATTTGCCTCTGCTATTTTCCAGACTTTTTTTTTTTTAATGTACACACATTTTTACGTTGCTGTCGTAATGTTCCTTTTCATCTTGCTCAAGCTTAGAATATTCTGTTCAGGCATTCTGTTTGCTTCAATGCAGTATGGATGCCCCTTTGACAATTAACTTTCCCCATTTTTTTCTGAGTGCAGGTTTGAGTTTGTATTTGTTTTTCTCCTCTGAGCTGCAGTTTGGGAACCAGGATTGCACTTCCCTCCATGGCGCATGAGCTTCGTAAACTTGGATGTCTAAATCTTTCCCCAGATTCTGGAAGTTCTCAGCCATCATTCCTTTAAGTGTATTTTCTTCCTGCCCAGCTCTGCCCTTCTTCCTCTCTTCTCCTCTGGGGTTCCAATAATTCCAGTTCTATTTCTCTTGACGGCAGCCCATGGCTCACAAGGGTTCTCCTCACTCTTCTGCTCTTCTGTCTTTGTTCTCCTCCCACAGGACCACCCAAAGCCCTGTCTTCTACCTTCTCACTTCTTTCCTCTGCTTGATCCTTTCCACAGTTGGAGGTCTCTGTTCCTGTTTTCATTTCATTCATGCCATTGTTCTTTCTTTTTTAATGATTTCTGTCTCTTTGTTAAACTTCTCATTTTGTCTGTATATTGTTTTCCTGAATTTGTTGAATTGTCTTTCTGAGTTTTCTTGTCATTCACTGAGCCTCTTTAAACCACTATTTTGAATGCTTTATTGGGTCAATTGCAGAGCTCCGTGTCTTTGGGATCAGTTGCCTGAAGGTTTTCATGATCTTTTGGTGGTGTCACGTCTCCTTGATTTTTCCTGTTTCTTTGAAACTTTTGAATTGCTGACTTCATGTCTGCAAGAGCAGCCACATCTTCCTGGCTTTATAATGGACTTTGGGAGAGAACCCTTCACCCATTTCAGCCATACTAGGGGTTCTGAGGCTTTCTTGGACCATCTATCGATTTACCTCCTCCATGTTGCTTGCTTCCTCTTGTGGCAGGACTGTTGCTTGAGCGACTTCTCTCCATCCTGCATGAATCCAGGCTCTTGCCCTCTCAAGAGTGGAGCTAATACTCAAGTATATGGTTGCTCCCTGGCCCACAGATCCTGGCTGGCTTCCAGCAGGTCTCAGTGGGAGGCTGCCAAAGCTCACCCTCACTGCCATGGGCAGCATGCACCAGGAGCAGGCCATGGGGTGTGCATCTGTGTGAGTGTGTGGAATGCATGGCCTAGTTGGGGGAACTGCTGGTGAAGCACCCCCAGCGGCTCATGGCTGGGCTTCTTGATGGAGTCCATGATACTTCAGTGGGACCCTCACCCATGTAACCCCTCCTAGCCTCTTCCCACCCCAGGTCATGCAGCTCACGACTCAGTACACTGGATGGCAGCATCCCATCCAGCTGCGGGTGCCAGGTGCTCACTTACGGGCTCTCACATTTCCTGCAGGAGAAATCATGGGCTGAGATCTCTCTTGGCTCTGATCTGTGCCCTCCATGGGGAGGTTGATGCAGTAAAGTTAAAATGTTCCTCTGACCCTCTCCAGTGTGCCCAGACTTGTCTTGTTTGCTCCCACAGGCTGGTGGAACTTCTCTCCTGGACACCTGGGCTTCCATAAATGCTTCCTCATCCATGGGGGATCTTCTGAGTCCATGTTCTCAGGGCTCCTGGGCCACATCCGAGAGAAGCTGGAGCCAGTTCACAGGCCACAGCAGGGTCCACAGTATGACTGCGGTCTGCATGGTGGTGACCTGAAGTGCGGCTGGGTGAGCCGCCCCCACTCCCTTGCTGTGTGGGGCTGGATCCCAGATCCCGAAGAGGCTCTTCTGTCCAAGGATGGATGTGACATTGTTGTTGGTAAGGGGGGTATGATGTAGGAACTCACTCAGACATGCTGCTGATGTTCTCTTTCCCAACTTCTGAGATATCCCCTTCATTTGCTTCTCTTCAGAGTCAGGGGTATAAGTAAGAATTTGTAAGAATTCTTAAATCAATATCAGGTGACTTCCAGTGGGTGGGGATGAGCAAGGTCCAAAATGTCAGTGTTGCAGTTCTGGATTGCTGGTATACGCCCCCTGGAGCCCAGAGCCGGTAGGACTCCCGAGGTCCTGAGCCCTCCATACTGTGAGAAAACCCAGATTAGCCCGTGCAGAAAGACCACGTTGAGAGGCCTGGGGTTTCTGGAAGAGAGAGCGGGCTCTGCCGGCCCACATTTGCACCAGTTCCTTCCTGCCCAGCTCTGGCTGCCATCTGCTAGCAAGACCTTCAGCTAGGACTTCCCAGCTCAGGCATTCCCAAATTTGGGGTTTTTAGAGACCATGAGGAATAATAGATAATTAACATTATTTAAGTCACTATGTGTATTGCTGTTTAGTTATTTATCAGGGGGGGCAGCAACAGATAGCTGAACATGTGCTTAATTAACCAACACAGCAAATCTATGGTGACAGTGCCTCAGGCCACTGCTCACTACACCGTCAGGCTGCCCTTGTCAGTCAGACAGAATGATTCGGGTGGAGACTTTAGAGCTACTCCCAGATTGGGCTGGTGTGCAGGTGCATCTGGGGCTGGACTCTAGAGAAGCGTGTGATTTAGTTGGAGTACACAGAGAAAGAGTGCTGTCGCTGAGCTCTTAGCCGAGAGTAGAGTACAAACGGGCGAAACCTCCCTGCCCCCAGCAGCCAGGCCCTGGGCCCAGTGCCTGGAAGACTTCAAATGGGCCGTTCCTTCCAGTTTACTCTGATACATCATAGTAGGGCAATATTTGATCATTCAATTTATGAATGTCTGTGTGTGCCATGCCGTGTAAAAGTGAAAGTTTGCAAGCCACCAATAGATGGATGATAGATGATACATAGATAAATAATAGACAGATGGATATTTGATGGATGGACAGACAGATGATACATGGATAGACAGACAGATGATACATAGACAGGTAGTCTCAGTGGCAAGACTTTTAGCCCCACGTACTTCTGCATTTTGTTCTGTGAATGTAACAATTCATAAGCCTGCTTACTAGATGTTTTGTACATAATTTGACCACAGAGGAAAGAGAGATGCACATATGGACTGATCAGTTGGGATTCATCACCCCTAGCTGACATTAAAAAGAATAGAATCCAAGAATCTTCAAATTTTATAAAGACAGACCCTTGTCAGAAGAAAAAGAAAAACCCAAGCCCTTGATGTTTAGACTTAGTTGATATCAATGTCAGGGGTGTGCCTTTCTCACATAGAGTTGATTTTGTTTTTATTCAGCCTTTTGGTCTCAAGCAATTACAACCCTCATCAGTAAGAAACTGTTTTGAATTTTCTTAGAACCGTTATTGTTATCAACTGAAAAAATATTGCAGAACAAGTTACTATTTGATAAAATTAGGGAAAATTCCTAGTAGGGTCTTGACGATTACTTTTAAGGATGTCTATTAAGAAGGGACAGAATGACCTTAACTAGCTCAGAGTTTAGCTGAAGCCAAGAGGTCTAGTAATTTTATTTTAGAAAGAATACGTTTCCTTTGAAAATGAAAGCTTCATAGTGTATAGGCTGGCCCCTGCCACCTGAACAAGCCCATCAAGGCGATGGATACTCTGTAGCAGGAGGTAAGAAGCACATGAGACATTTTCAGAATCTCAAACACAGATTGATCACTCAACAGAAGGACAGAAGTTTAATCCATCTGAAAACAGCGTTCTTAAAAACTGTTTTGTTTTAGACACTGCTATCCATTTGCTTCTACACCATTGTGCTTGTGCATACGGGTGGGGGAAGAATTTCAGTGTTAGTTACAACTATTAATAAACTATTTGGCTGTTAAAATAGTCACATCCCACAGTTGTTCAAGTGTGCATCTAAGGACCATCCATTAAAATTGCCACAAAATCTTCATATGCAGCGAGAGAGGAAAGCAGGCTTTAAAATTGAGCCTGATCGCTGCACTTACAAAGTGGTAGAGAAACTAGCACGACGTTCTTGGTCTGTTGCCCTCTGTGCATTAACAGCCCGGGTGCCCCGCAGGGGTGCTGCCTGTGCTCAGAGGTCCTCAGCAGGGTTCGGGGTACTTTCACCACATTAACTACTGAAATGGCAGACTATGACAGCTCCTTGCAAAACCCATGAGGGCTCCACGTAGCTCCAGTCAAGCCTTTTGGAGAGCAGGTATCTTTGCCTGGGAACAGAGGGGTATTCTGGGAAAGAAGGAAGCAAAGGCAGAGAAAACCAATAATCGTCCCAGAGGCAGAGCCGCCCCTGCCCCCCGCTCCGGGCTGCCGTGCTCCTCCCCTGGAGCTCTCATAATCCTTAGCACACCGTCTTTGTTTTGATAGGCATGACATTACATCAAGGTCATTTTTAATAACTGTCAATAGCTTGGGAGCCGTAGTCAGTTTTATTGACACCTACGCTGAAGAGCTCAGGGAGCTGTGAGGAGCCCCCGGCCCCCACCTGGGACACTGATCCACTGGGAAACAGATTATTATTGATATTAGTAAATTAGTATTGATAGAGATTTGATGAGTGCAGTGCATCTATGATGTACTAACGTCCACGTCGCGGAAAGAGCTGAGCCTCAGAGGTCTCTGCTGACGTGTGTTCCTCATCTATTTCTTTACCCTTTCTTTTCTTTTTCTTAAGAGAAAGCACAAGAGGAAAATCTTCATTTTAAATAGATATCACTAATCACTCCCACCCAGAACACCCTACAGCAATGCTAGGTGGTCTACACTTTAAATTGTAATGTTTTCCCTCTGTGAGGAGAAGAAATACTCTTTCCTTTCTACTTCATGTGGCATCCATCTGTGAAATTTTATATATTTACAAAGGGGATGTGGGGATGAAAATGTATTTATGGATAAGTAGTCTCTTCCTACAAGAAAGGTGAATAGTTGAGTGGTTTTGTGCAGAGAGTCAGGGTCAGCCACTAAAAGGGATGCCAGAGTCCCTGGGGCCCACAGACCAGGCTCCACACCTCCGCCCACAGACAAGACACGCTCCTGTTCAGATTTTCAGGGTGAATGAGACCCAGCTTTCAGTAGAACATGTCACAAACAGGTAAGACACTTTGGCAGAGGAACGCCCGTAAGCTGATGTGGGCGATCTCATGGTAACAACAGCTCTGGAGAAACCCTGACCCAGCAAGAGGAACGTAGCCATGTTGCCTTGGTTGATAAAAGAGGGTGAACATCTGGAAAAGGAAAATAGTCATGTAGAAAATCAAAGAGATGTTCAGGAAAAATAGAGCAATAGCAGAAATGACATGGATGTCACTGAGGATTCTATGGACACAGGATGTCCCCAATATGCAAATCTATGGCTACAAGAAAGCCAGTTAGGAGGGGCATGGAAGGGGCTGGCTGCTATGGGGCACAGGTTTATTTTGGGGAGGGCAATTAAAACTTTTGGAATTAGGTTGTGGTGGTGGTCACACAGCTCTGAATACACAAAAATTGCTGAACTTTTGTGGTATTTTTAAACGGGTGAATTCTATGGTATGTGAATGATGTCTGATAAAAACAGAAACCTGGAGAAGCAGAAATGATGGAATGGGAATTGGAAACCAAACTCTTTATTTCAATGTTAATGCACAGATTTAGTAAATCAGGGAATTAGTGTCCCTGCCATTATGCCTTGTATTTCTAATTCTGTAAATTCAGAGCGAGATAAGATAAGTGGGGTGAGTGAGTGTTGCACTGTGCGCACGGTTACAGAGCTGGTGCGGGCAGGGGTGCTCCTGTGCCTCCAAGCCCAGGGTTCTGGGCCAGTCGCGCCTGCACCCGCACCCGCACGCACACCCGCACCTGCACCCTCACACTCACCCGCACCTGCACCCACACCTGCACCCGCACCCGCACGCACACCCTCACACTCACCCGCACCTGCACCCACACCTGCACCCGCACCCGCACCCGCACCCGCACCAGCATCTGCAGCTACGCCTGCACCCACACTTGCACCTGGAGGGAAACGTAGGGTTCGTGGGTGCCATGCAGCTGCTAACTGGCCAGTGAGCCATCAAGGGTATTCTCAGTTCTGAAACTTCTCTGTCAGCCATTGCCCTCATGCGGGACCCCACATTCATTGGTTATAGATCGTCCCCACTGCCTGTGGGCTTTATTTTCTCCATGGCAGCTTCTTTGGCTCTGTTGACCTTCCCACCCACCTCCTCACCACCCTGCCTTTCTGTGCCTAATCACCTCCCCACCCCTGACTGAAATGTCCACCTGTAAACACATGGGTCCAAGCAGTTTATTGTGGGGTTATTTGGAAACATCTATTCTCTTAAATATTTTCCCTCTCTGGAAAATGTACAAAACAAGTCAGAGTCTCCTAAAGAGGGGTATGGTTCACTCAGGTGTCTCCACTTGCTCCTGGTCTCAGGAGGGGACCACATAATATACCCGGGTAGAACCACATGAGTGTGGGATGAGAGCAAAGCTTAAGGAACAGCTGTTCCACCTAAAAATGAGGAGCAGGGACCCGAAGGCCAAAACAAGAGATTTACTTGTAGAAGACAATGTGCAAATACACATATTTTAAGGCAGAGCTTGAGGACCACAGGAATGTTCGGATTGGCACGCACATGGAGACAATGCCTCTGGTTGAGGAACACAAGCAATGTGGTTTCACCCCGGGCTAATTTCAGGTCCTGGTTCTGTATTACCTTTCCAAATACTAGACGCCGACGTCATAACTCGCAGTGTGATTGGACCTGCAGAGAGAATCACATGACAATCACCCACAGCGGGAACCTTACAGACAAGAAATGACTATAAAATACGGAATTTAAATCAAATTTCTATAGAATTTTACACAAGTACTGAATAAACAGACCATGTATGCAACTATGGGCAAGTGAATTTCAACTATCAACTCAACCTGAATTTTCTAAATTATCTTAAATAGATCAATCAGGAAACTGAATCCCAGAATTCGTCATCATCTAAGGGCAGTTACCAGCAGCTGCTCTTGTAGACTGGAGACCCAGCGTCACCAGGGGAGAGAGATACTCACCTTGAGGGTTTTTATTGTTGTTGTTGTTTTGTTTTGGTTTTTGTCTTGTCATTGACTTTATGGGAAAGTATTTTAAGAACTAGACTTTCAAATATCTTTACTTGATGAAGACAATTCTCATGTTTCTTGAAACTTGTCACAAGCAGGATTGAATTACAACTGCCCTGCAAACTCAGTGAGAAAGTGTAGCTCAATGATGAGCAAATTAAAGTCCCCATGTGACCAACGTCCGACAATAATGCTGGTCATTTTTTACAAGCATGTGAACAACTTTGGCACCATCCTAATTTACCATTAAAACAAAGAGTCAAAAAGAAGACTGTAAAAATAAAGAAAATACACTCGTGACTAAATATCTAATATCGATGCTGTGAAGTGGGTTCACTCATATGGAATATGAAAACAATTTGTTTTGCCATATAATTTAGCATATTCCTCGTTAAAAAGAGAATATCTTGAATAATAAATTTCAAATTATTTCCTCATACATGTCCATATGCGTAATAAATGGGCCTTTTACTTCCTATCTAATTATCTAGATTGGTGCAGATTTTTTTAAAAAAAAAATGCTAGTTTTAATTGCAAAAGTGCTGCCGGCTTCAGATTTTAATTGCAATTCACAAATGGTTGGACTGGCAGTGCTCCATTACAAAGAAAAAATCATTTTAATAGCACAAGTACTGCCTCACTGCAGATTTCAATTTCATTTTACAAGATACTGGGTCATTCGGCATCATTACAAGGAATAAAATGGCTGGTGTGAACCTCCAAGGTGTGGGCTGGGTCATAGATGCCCTTGGAGCATGTGCCTCACCAAGACACCCTGAATATGGCTCTCATTTTCATCCAAGAGAGCAAAATCAGAAATCCTGGAAGCCTCCCGAACATCCTTACACAGCAGCGGCACCTGGAGTAAAAACTTAGCTCTTTCTTAAATTTCGTTGTTCCGTCTCTAAAATTTTATCAAGGGCTCCATAAATTGATGAGAGTGACTTCAGTTTTTGTTGTTTTCATGGAATGTTTCCCTTCCCAGATCTTACAGTTCACTGTGCCCTGAGCCCACGCATGGGTTTTTAGTGTGAGGCTTGGCTTTTCTCTTACGGGACCCTGCAGGTACACAGGTGAGGTGCTGTAGCCTCACCTTGCCATTGGACCGGTGAACATACGGAAGGAGGCACACCCAGGGCCACAGAGCGCAGAGCAATCATGTCCTTATTGGCCCAGCTGTGTACTGGTAAAGTTACAGACTCCAAGTACAATAGAGCAAACGTGGAAAAAAAGTGACTGAAGATGGCTCTTCGCCTCTGTCACTCAACTAGGACCTTCGATCTGGGTCTCCAGCGGCTGGGAGTGATGGCTCTCGCCACACCCTCCGTGCCTCGCCTGCAGGATGATCTGTGCTCAGAGCAGCAGTCTGCCCATACCTGGTATGGTCGCAAACCCTCGGAGGGGCTCCTGCCATCTGCCCACATCTGGGGCTAGATGTGTAGGCTTTGCTCTCCTCTGATAATCACTGATGGAACCCAAAGTGCGTTCTGCTGCGGAAGTCCTAGCGGCACACACGTTAATCGAAAGAGCAACATACTGTAAGACTCAAATACATCCCAAAGGGACTTAAAATATTCCTTGAGCTCTGAAAAATTACAGTTGAAAAGGAGTTAGACTAATTTCTTTCTTTTTTTTAATAAATTTTATTTATTTATTTGACAGAGACAGACACAGCGAGAGAGGGAACACAAGCAGGGGGAGTGGGAGAGGGAGAAGCAGGCTTCCCGCGGAGCAGGGAGCCCGATGCGGGGCTCGATCCCAGAACCCTGGGATCATGACCTGAGCCGAAGGCAGTCGCTTAACCAGCTGAGCCACCCAGGTGCCCCTAGACTAATTTCTTTAAAGATTTTATTTTTTGGAGCAGTTTAGCTTCCCAGCAAAATCGAGGGCACGGACAGGCATGTTCCATAAGCCCCCTGACCCCACTTCTGCATGGTCTCCCCACTATCGATGCCCCCCCACCAGAGTGTAGATTCATCAGTTCCCCTTGATGAATCTACATTGACAGAGCAGAGTCGCCGAGAGTCCACAGCTATTTCAGGGGCCACCTTCGGCGGTGAGCTTTGTCCGGGCTTGCACAAGAGCACAATGTCCCCTATCCACCCTCCGCCTGCTCGTCTCTCCCCGGCCCAGCCCCAACCACTCATCCTTCTATGTCTCCGTAGTTTTGCTCTGATTAACTTTTAAATCTCTAATTTTAGAACTGTGTCAAAAAATTTTCAGTAAATATAACATTTTTGTTTACTATTTTCCAAAAGTAAATTATAAATAAAATGACATATGTTACATTACACAAACTCATGTATATGAATATTATCTACATAAAAGTATGTTATTATATATTATGTATGTATATTATATATGTTATGTTTATATGTCATATATATGCATATTATATACACACAAAAAAGCATGTACTACATCAGAACATACATTATGTAGGTAAAATAATATAGGGATGTAATAATACTTGTCTATAATGTTAGTAAACTCATTTGACGTTAAAATATAATAAAACTTTTATGATTTCTAACTGAGGCAGAAGATAAAGGTTAACTTTCTTGGTGTGCCATTACCAGCTTCTCTTTCTATTTTAAATAAATGAATGTTTTATAACTCAGAAAGCTGGTTCTCTCATCCCCAGAGCATGGCGCATTTTGCAGATGCATAAATATGTATGGAGATAAATGTGTGCAAACATCCAGACTAAGCCTAGCCTCTCCCAGTGCACGCTCGCCCTCACTGAGCTAATATGTCTCCGCACCAGTGAAGCGCCATCGTTACCCATTATGTATGACAGTGATGTTACATTTGAAGTGTATTTTTCTTAAATTCATCTCAAGGCACTATTAAAACAGAGTTAACAGTTAAATGGTTGCTATTTTGTGCATACAAAATAAGACAGAATGCATCTCTCATGTATTTCTGCAAATATTTATTGAGTATATCTATGAGGCACTGTTCTCATCCCCAAGTTTACGGCCAGGAGGACCCATACAGAGTTCAGCTGAGAACAGGAATTTCGTGTCTATGCCACCGCCCCCACCGCTTTCACCAGCAGTGACATCATCTCAGAAAGCAGAGTTCATGGTCAATTGCTTATCCACGGGAAAAGTGTCAAAGGGTAAGTGTCTCGAGTGAGACCCAATTGTATCATATAACATAAAACCCTAAAATTCCAGGGCAGGAGGCTGACAACTTTCAGGATGCACCTCTCTCACGGCCGGCAGTGGGGGCCACGGAGTTGGTCGCACGATGGCCACACCTGAGGCACCCGCAGCATGGGGAAGGTTTCCATGGCAGCTGATATGACTCAATAAATGTCTCACCTTTCTGCCCAGCATGGACCTAACTCTGGGGAAAGCAGTCCACTGCATTCCCCAAAAGTCTGCCGTGGACATCAAAGAAAGAAGATGTAAATTGTGGAAAACCACAGCCAGTAAATCTCAGTGTGATTTACTTGAAAAACAGGAACCAGAATAAAATGCATGATAAAAGCTTCCCTCCCCTTTGGGGGGAGCTTACAAGGGGATTTGGAACTGGAAAGAAGGTAAGGGTACCGTTACCAAAAGTATTCACAGGAAAATCATACTCTTTGTACAAGAGAAGCTGAATTTTAACACATGCATGTATGTGTGTGTGCGTGTGTGTGTGTTGATGTATGTGCCTTCTCATGTGTGTGAGACTGACTGCCCAAGAGGGTTTACCGTATGCAGGCCAAAATAGCCTCAGGTCAGGTGCTCAGGGGGAGAAAGCGTTCATTAAAATGTGTTCTCCTGCTTGGACACACATGCACATATGTAAGACGTGTGTAATAAGCATATCAGCTTGCTGAAACAAATTTTCATACAGGCCAGTTTTCATTTCTCTGGGGCAAGCCCATGGGACCTCAGCTCAGGGGATCCCCTGTGATTCCCACAGGGCCCAAAGGATCTGCCCTGGGGGCCACTGTACCTGCAGGGGGCAGCTCTGCTCTCGAGAGAGAGATGCACACGCATGTGTGCAGGGTGGGGGTGCTCTGCAAAGGGTTGAGGGGGTGACTGGTAGGTGCTGGACGGCAAGGAAGTATTAAGTGACCAGAGACCAGAGGAGTCCACAACACACTTGACATGGTGACAAAGGAACCCAGCCTGCACCAAGGTGAGACTCAGCTGGGGTGGATGTGAGGGGGGTGGGCAAGCCCCCAACACCCACCACAGGGCACCTGAGGGACCCCTTGCCAGGTGTCACCCCAGGAAAGGAGAAAGTAGCCAAGGGTCATGATGCGCAGGCAGAGGAGGACAGCCTCTTTGCACCTGGGAGTGGACGCACCCACTTGGGCATCCACGGCGTCCTCTATAGGGAGGGCCCTTCTCCAAGTGCCACCAGTGGACGGTGATGAGGTGGCCCTCAGGGCTCTTTCTTCCTCAGTGGAGCACCTTCTCCACACAGTGCTCCTCGCAGGACAAAGTGAATTGTAATCCTGACACCGCACCCGCCCTTTTCCGCCGTGTGACGTGTGACGACTTAGAGGACTCTGCTCTGGGTCAGTTTCCTCTCGGCACCATGGGGAGTACGTAGCAGCTCCCTCCCGGGGCAGGTGCGAGAACTGGGTCAGAGGATGCAGCGTGAGGCTCGGGCGAGGGCCTGGGGCGCAGCCACACTCACCAGCACCCATCAAGGTTACTGTCACCCTGCACACCACGAGTGTCACCAGTTGGAGAGAGAACTGGGGGGAGGGGGAGCCTGGGCCCTGGCACGTTCTGGCGGATGCTTGGGACGACTCGTCTTTTCAGGTCATGATGTCACCATGCTACTTGGAGAGACACTGACAACGAGCCCTCCTTGTATCAGTTTGGACCCACTGGTGCCTTGAAACCAGACCGGGGCACTGCCATTTCCCATGGCTGTGTTATGGATTCCACTAGAATATACTTCTTGCCCTCAAGGAACATTCAACCTACAAAAAGAAGTCTTTCCCTCCATTTCCCCCAGTCCTAAAATGTTCAGAGAACTATAACCATGTTTTAGTAGAAACTTGCTCATTGTCATTGACATGACGCCTATGACATAGGCGTCATGTCACCTATGACAATGCTTTATAAGTGCTAATTATTACTCCAGTAAATTATTTTTACATTTTTTTGCAAAAGAGCGAAATAAAACAGCATAAGCAGAAAAACATAAAACGCAAGAATTGTTTTATTGGCCCCTGGCTGAGATTCTTGAACTTGAACATTATACGCTGGGAAACATTAGATGCAGTAATTATAGGACGATGTTTCACTGTATAACTGTTATCTTTCTGAGGCTTGCTTCTCCTCTCAGACGAGGGCTGGAGGGATTAACTCTATCCAGTCGGTCCTTGGAAGAGCTTTCTAAAACCCGTCCATACCACTCGGATCTTACAGGGCCGGCGGCAGAATCTTGCAGAGCCTGGAAGCAGCCCTTGCAGCACGGCGTGCGATCAGCCGGGGTTCCCGGGGGCGCCTCGGCCACGCAAGTGTGCGGGTCCGAGCAGCCCACGTCAGAAACACAGGAATTGGCTGCACTCAAATACCATGGGGAACGCTGTGGCGTATATGGGGCCGGCCATCGAGGACAGCAGGTGCAGGGTGTGCTCTGCTCCAGCCAGCCAGGACAGAAAGATATGGGTGACATAGGGTTTGGGGAAAGAGGTGTGTATCTGAAGCAGGGAATCCTCAGGGACTGAGGAGCAAAATGGACAATTTGGCAGAGGAGGACTATTGTCTTTAAACACCAGATGAAGTGTATCTGATTTTGGTGAAGGAAGAAATGCCAGTCCTTGAGAACTCTGCTTGATATGGAGACTAGCGACACCAGCGTGACATCTGCATCCAGAGGGTCTCACCGCTGCTCCGGGCTCGGGTGATATCACAGGGATGCCAGCCGGCGGTGTGCTCAGGAGGGGTTAGCTGGTGGGTGTGGGAGCGTGCGTTAAGGGCTCGCTCTAATTGTATGGGCATTGATAACATACCTAGATAACATCTCTGGGTTCATTTAAAATTCAGCATTACGGGACTATATATACATTAGGTATTATATATTATATAATAATATAGGCATATAATATAGGTATTATATATATTATATCGTTATATGTATAATGTAGGCATTACATATTTTATATACACATAAATGCATATATATGGCAAATTTAGGTATTATATATCAATATATAGGTATTATATATTATTATAAACATTATATTATATAGGTATATAGTACGTATATTCAATACTAACACATTATCTGGTAAATTTTGTGTATGCGTGATACACACATGATTATATATATATATATGTGCTTTCACATGTACATTAAGTTTGCCAGATTCAACACACAGCTAAGCTATTTTTGTCAGTGTTTACAAACAATTTACATCAATACCCGTGTCTATGTTGGTAAAGATGTTATACTTTACATATGCATTATGCATGACACCTGGTAGCAATATTGCTGATAAAAAGGCAGAGTAGGATGTACAGTAAATTACGTGCTATGGCCAAGAGAAATAATCAGCTAACTGGTGGAATTAGAAGCAATTAGGGTTTTAAATATGCATTTTTGGCATGCTCTGCCACAAAGTGAAGAGGAACACAGATTCTCCTATTCATTAGACATTTTCCCCCATGTGTACACGGCATATTTCTGTGCGAATAGAAAAGCAATTATGTTTTTAATACACTTATATTCTACCCATCTCCTCATTGTTCCAGGATAATGAGTCATTAGAAAAAAGAGAAATATAATACTCAGCTTATTGTTCAGTATAAATCATCATTGTGTCTGTGGAGTGGAAGTACCTGACAATTTGGAAAGCCCAGATATCAGCGATTTCCATCTGAGTGCATTTTTGCCTCCTGGGTCAGAGAAGCGCACCCCTCCCCGCCACGGTCCATGACCCCTACACCAGCTGTAGGCACACAGGCATGCTCGAGGTCACCAAAATTCTCTGGATGTAGGTACAGGCTGTCCAGATGCCACAAATGGGCTACTGCAGATAAAATGGTAAATGCACAAATGTAGATCGCATTTTGTGCACGTGTTAGATGCATTATATATATTTTGTTGACAATCATGGATTTCACAGATTGCCGGACAGGTTTCCGCAGACCATTGCTGGCAGGTGGAGGTGAGAGGGGACCATGGCTTGAAAGATAGGAGGAATGTCAGGGTTCATGCTGCTCACTGCAGAGGTCCTGATTATCTCCACTAACACTGGATAACAGCTAGCCTCCATCCGAGACGCTCACGCAGCAGCCGTGCAAAGGGAGCTGGGGGAGAATCGCAGAGCGGGAGGGAAACGTTAGCCAAGGTTAAACATCGCTCTTCAAAACCCTCTGGTGCTCCTCTCACCTGCTGCAAAATCTCGGATGACCAGGCCTAGACCCCAGGGGGCAGGAGGAGCGTATCTTTGATACCACATGCAGCTTTAAACTGGTGTCTGGATGATGCTTTTGTGGACCGAGGGCCTGTGAACTGCCACATACACTGGCTGGTAATTTGTACATGCTGTGTAAACAAAATGGATATTTTCCACTGAAAGATCAGAGACGACCCTTGAAGTCTGACAAAAATTATATTTGCAGTAGACCTAAATATCTATATTTTAAACCTCCATAGCAACCTATTTGGTTGTAGGGATTAGAAGTATTCAAAAGTTAAGGAAAGCACTGCTCGGAACATCCTATGAAAGGTCTGGATAAGAACATTTTAAGACACTAGACAAAGCAAAAAATTGTGTTATTTCATATTTTAACTAAGAAACTCCAAAGAGATACTTAACAAGACATGAGCAATGCACAGACAATAGTTATGCATATTTGCGTGCTTACATAAATGTATCTACTTTTTGCTTGACATAATGCAAAACCAAACAGGATTACTTCTGTTTTGGGGGAGATTTGGGCACGGAATCCTCATAACACTGAAGAATTGAAGCAAGAGACGCTATCCACGTGATCCATGTTTTGGCTCATGATTATTCTACACGCATTTTCATAGCTATAAAAAAAATAAGACCCATGAGGCTACCTTACGTTTTTAAATAAATAATTGGAGATAACATATATATGAAGCAATTTATGTTTTTGAGCGGGAAAACTGTAACCAACTAGTACTATTACTCAAATAAAATACTTCAATAAGGCCAATTAGTTAGGCGGCAATTCAATCAATGGTTGTCATGAACCAAAAGACTTGTGAATCCTGGACAGCATGAAGCATAAAATGGGTACAGTTAAATTGGCTGTATTAATAATACAAGAATTCCAGGTCAGATTCATGGTAAACTACAACTTTATATTTTGCATCAAGTCAAATTGTACACAGTATTGCATTTGCTATTTTATGAAGTACCTTATTATCAACAGTACTTTATTTGCTATATTATTATGATACAGAAACAGCCATGAAACTACTGAGTTTCTAAATGATTTTGATATGTGTTAGGGAACATGAGCACTGCATATTTCTCATACAATAATGACATAATAATATTTGCAAACTAAGCATGGTACTGATGAAATTTTACCAATTCTCTCTAAAAAGTCATCAAAATGTACATACTTGATAACGTGGAACATCAAGAGTCCTTTTGATTGCTAAATTTCTAAGATACTATTGAAGTAAAGAAAATTTAGCACATCTTTACTAAATATAAGATATAAACACTTCTAATGTTTGTATAAACAATCTTCTAAAATTTTTTCATTATGCTACCAAGAAAATATTAGTAAACTTCTTTAAATTATATTATACATATGTAAAAATACACAATATAAAAAATAAATATGTGAATATACAGTTATATAGATGTATTACCCATTTGTCTAATCCTTTGCTTCAGGAGAAAAAAAAATAGTACAAAATATAGGACAAGTTCCTCAAGTCATTTTAAGTAAAATGTTTGTTTTAATTATCTACACAAGTATTTTTAAGAAATAAATTAAGAGAATAAGTAGTTAAAGACTCCCAATAAAAATCTAACTATAAAACCCCCCACACAAATAAAAGCCATGAGGATTTCAAACCCGTGGTATGTGGATATGTGGTGGCAGAGGACTTCCACGTGAATGCAGCATGATTGTTCTTGACTGAGACACCAATATGATTTAAAACAGATCTCTCCAACAGGAATTGCATTTTAAGTCACTTTAAGCGACTACAGTACAGCCTTCACTCATACGAGATTCGGAGGTAAAGACAAATCCTTGGCAGCTTCCTCCGGGACTCCTGGGGGCGCGGAGAGTCCTGGGGAGCGCAAGGACCCGCAGGGCTCTGAGCCACCCCACCTGAGGGTCTGCATTCAGCGTACCTTGCTCCTCCTGGATGGGACCCAGGTAGGAGCATCCTTCCTGGAAGCACCACCACTTCTGGATCCTGGGGGATGCACTGCCATCTAGTGGCCGCCTGCAGCCTCCGCTCGGCTCCGAAAGTCCTGCAGAACAGGCGCCTTCGGGGCCCTTGGGGGCCTGGGCTCCAAATTGTGTCCGGGGTGTGGCCAGGACCCTCTGTGATCAGGTCCCAACATGTGCTGAGACTAGTCTTAATGCTCACCTGCTTGGCGTGGGAGTCAGGCACAGAGAAGTGGCCTTCCCCGCAGGTCAGGACAATGCAGCCCAGGCCTGCTGGCCATGGCAGAAAGAAAGCACAGGGCAGTGTCCTGCAGGTTCTCCCTGCCGCTCGGGGGGCTGGGGCCATTGTGGCACATGGCCGCCTCGGCCCACCAAGCACCAGCTGAAAATGGCAGAGTCAGGACTCTAGGTGACTGAAGGAGCAAAACTGGAAAGAAAAAAAAAATGAATAGGGAATTAGCCATTCTGAGAAGCTATTGAAAAACAGCCATCCAAATGCGCCCTATAAAAATGTTTTAGAAAACGAAATGTCGGATGACAAAACATCCCTGATTTGCATATTTATTTCTACTGTTGTTTGGCCATATAGACTAACAAGCAATAGTTTATAGGCTTGCCCAGAAGCTAAACGGCCACAGTAAGGCTGATACCAGTGTGCAAAAGCACTAAAAGTATCTAACAGTGTAAAACTGTTCCTTGCAAATGGTAGAAAAGGAATATATATATATATATTTTTTCAGATTTTTCCAATTTTTCCAATTTCAAAGCCATGAAGTTATTTTGAGGTCATCCCAGATTGGTGAAGGGGCTTCAAACAGAATGGTCCTTTTTTAACACTTAAAAAAAGGTCTCAAAAAATAAAACAAGACGAGATCAGAGAGGGAGACAAACCATAAGAGACTCTTAACCATAGGAAGCAAACTGAGGGCTGCTGGAGGGGAGGCGGCGGGGGGATGGGGTAACTGAGTGATGGGCATTAAGGAGGGCACGCGATGGAATGAGCACTGGGTGTTTGTAAAATACTGATGGATCACTGACCTCTACCTCTGAAACTAATAATACATTATATATTAATTGAATTTAAATTAGAAAATGGAAAAAAAGAAAAGAACAAAGGTCTCAAAAAATGAACAGAGCTAAAGCACTAATATTAGGTATACTGCTCAGCGTGCACACACACACCACACACACAAAACAAAGAACACAAAATATTTATAAATATAAAGTACTGCAAAGGAACCACAAATCACCTTCTCTTTAATGATTATTTTGAATATCTTTTAAAAATATAACTTTTTTTCTTTATATTGGACTATATCAAGTCCAGGAAAAAATGAACCAATTTTCAAACAAAGCAGTAGATTTTTATAAACGGCAACACTTACCCGTAATAGTAATTGAGAAGCCTCCTTGCCTCTCACCAATTCCACAATGGCGGTTCTGTTCATGGTTTTTTGGAATAAAGCCGATGCAGACAATCCCCAACTACCATGGTCCCGCCTATGATTTTTCAGCTGGTGTGAAAGCCATACACCTTCAGTAGAAAACGTACTTGGAATTTTGACTTTGGATCCTTTCCCACCAGCAGCTCGTGGTCCCACCCCACCCCACCCCCCCCACCCCCCCGGGCAGAGCTCGGACAACCCCCTGCACTCACACCACCCTCCGCTTTCACTTCCAGAACAGTATTAGGCGCCTTACAGGACACATTTAGCACACTTCATTACCAAAGAGGCTTCGTGTTAGATGACTCCGTCCAGCTGTAGGTGGGCTCATTTTCGGTGGGCCAGGCTAACTGTGATGTTCAGTAGGTCCGATGTCCTAAGTGCATTTCTGACTTACAATATTTTTAACTGCCAGTGGGTTTATCAGGACACAGCCCCACCATAAGCCAAGGAAGATCTATGCCGTTTCCCAAAGCTGTCAGTGATATCTTAATTGTTTTCCTCAGAAATACTGTGTATGTTTACTGCTTGGAGAACGTGCATGTGGGACTTTAGGAGCTGATGTGCATCACACATGCACAACTTGGATATCCTTTCTCTCTTTCCTGAAAAGGATTTTCACTGGTGCCACTGGCCTCATTATTGAAAACAAGGGCATCTGCCTTTCTGCGACCACACCTGATCAGGAGGCCCCAGGCTGCTGGGGGGGGGGGGGCCGGCCCCGATCCCAGGAACACTCTGTGGTTTACCTTGCTCCTCTCACAGGTTTGATGAGAGGGGGCAATTCATTACAGGTGATGCAGGAAATGCAAATTAGATAAAACATTCCCTCCACGGGGGATAACCACAGATTCTCTACCTTCCCGTATGTGATTTCTATAGCAATACATCTTATACTCACACAAAATGACAACTAGTCTTTTCTCAGGAAGATTAGAAATTCATGTCTATTATTGATATTGAAATTTCAAATGTATATGTGCTTAGTAAAAATCCGCATTTATCTCAATACTAAAATCCAGAATATTTATTTCAACTTATTTACTGTTATTTTTTCAAGTTTTTCATATTTTCTTATCACTTCTTTTTAAAAGACAAATAAGGCCATTTATATTTTGAAATTAAGTGAAGCTTGTTTAATTTTAGATTTCCATGAAAATCAAACGTGAGACTTGAAAGGTCTAGGGCAGAAACATCATGGCTAATAACAGCAGAAGAAGACCATCTGCAGAAAGAAGGAATCATAAACTGGTATTTGTGACTGAGAAGTGTGTTTTCTAATAAATGGCAAGAGTTCTGCCACCTAAGGGCTGATTCGGGTTTTAGTTTACTGTGTCAAAGGGTGTGCTCGACAAGCACACAACTGGCTACGTTTTGATTCTGTTAACAACAACGAAAATAATAGCCAGCTACAAACCTTTCTCGCCTGAGCAACAGCTCCAAAGGGCTTTCATCAGAAACTACAAGAAGCTGCAAGGTTGCTAGAAGCAGAATTCACTTCACGCCCATGGACAGACGCCATCAAAGGCGGTCTTTTCAGGTAAAATAAAGCACTGAGCCCACGTCCCCACCCTCCTCTCCTCCTCCACGTGCAGGGGTAGCCATCAACCTCTGTGGTGCTTCATTCCAGCACAAGGAGATGGTTGCAGACTCTAACCCAGCCAGCTAATTGCTATGCGGATGTGCTGTTAGACTCAGAAATATAACCTATGGGAATAGCAGAAGCCCCAGGTACTGTCAAATTATTACTTTGAAACAGAGCTGTGTGAATTCTAAAAAACTTGGCTAGCACTCCGCTCAGGCACTAGCTATGGACAAAACACAACCCAGACAAGCCATTAAAAACACATAAACGTAATGATTTGGGTACTCATCTTGCATGCTCAGTTAGGAGTAAGAACTCAGCAGACCTCTCCGCCTCGGAAGCTCCCTGTGACACACTTTGAAACAGAGGACCCCATTTCGTTTGCATATTGCCCAAGAAGAAGAAAATGTAAACCCTAATCTTCCTCTTACCAAAATCAGATTGTGTATTTTATCCAGGAGTGTGATTTTGTTCTCTTCTAAATTTCAAAGAATGTGAGCATAAACAT
Source organism: Zalophus californianus (assembly GCF_009762305.2). NCBI lineage: Eukaryota > Metazoa > Chordata > Mammalia > Carnivora > Otariidae > Zalophus > Zalophus californianus. The sequence goes on along the minus strand of NC_045608.1, from coordinate 92,370,844 downwards.
GCACAAAGACCCAGCTTGATCATGGTCCAATTTCTAAGTCCCAGGTCTTAGACCAGTGGGCTGGGCATCTGGGACCAGTGGTCAACCTTCTCTGGGCCTTATTTTCGCATGTAAATACAGCCTAACGGGCTGGCCCACTTCAGAAGTTCACAGTGTGATGCACGACTTGAAAACTAGGGGGCAATACCCTCGTTCCAAGGGGCCCTCCATCACTGGTGGCCAGGTTACTGTTGAGGCTGCTATGCTTGAGGAAGAGATGCTTATTTCTGGACTAAGTCCCCTCCCTTTGGGTTCCCAGCTGCTCATGATGGCCCAGACTCAAAACCAGGAATGGGCAAATTTCTTCCATAAAGGGCCAGATACCAACTCTTTTAGGTGCTGTGGGTCATCGGTCTCTGTCGCAACTCCTCGGTCATGTTTTAGAGTGAGAGCATCCATAGACCCCGTGACAACTACTGAGCAAGGCTGTGTTCCAACAAACCTTTATTTACAAAAATGGGCGGTGAGCCAGATTCGGCTCAAGGGCTGTAGTTTGTTAGAGTAATTGGTCCAATTGTCAGACCATGACTCAGTTCAAGTGTCTTGAATTTTGCTTTGGCGAACATGGTCACCAGCGTCATAGGAAAAATGATTTCTATGGCCAGCCTCACCTTTTCAGTTTTTGCCGGGAACTAAAACTTCAGTCGGCTATATATTCTTGAAGGTAAGGAAAACAGCTAACACATACTCAAACAGAGAAATGGACATTCTTATTTTTTTTTAATTTTATGCACAATTTCTTATTTTCTCGTTCATGTGTCTTTCTCTCTCTATTTCTCTCTCTCTCTGTATGGATTGAAAATACATATAACAAATTGAAAATAATCTAGATAAGAGAATGAGAGACCAAACCAATTTAAGTCATGGCACCACCAACCTCCTTTGATGACGGCACGATCGCTGATGTTATTGAAGATTTTGTGCCCATCAGGGGGCTACTCTGGGTTCTGTTAGCAGATCTACTGAGGTCACAAAACACAGTAATAGAGTGTTAGAAACATTCACATGTTTGTCTTTGAAATGAAGCTCTGTCCGAACTACTCCCCTCACATGAGAAATCTCAGTTCAGACACTTCGGATGCAAACCCACAGCAGCGGAGGCAGAACCGGGGAGCCGGTTGGCTGAGCTCTTGCTGGCCGACTCCCACAGCCTCCCGGGAGGCCTTCCTCCCTCTTGTCTCTTTTCAGCTTTCTCTGTAGTCTTTCTTTCTGGAAATTTGATCAGGGATTCTGTCAGCCCATTACTGAACTTGACTCAGGGAACCCTGACTAATGCTGAAAGTCGTCAATAGTAAATAACAACTTGAAAATCACGTCAAAAGGAAGACATAGAAGAAAAAGTCTGTAACATCCTCTGCAAAAGCCACCTCTTCTTTAATCCATGCAGGGTATCAATCTCGGTATTTAATAGATGATAGATAGATAGAAATGGAATATATATATAGTTGTAGATACACCTATATATTTGTATATATGTGTGTATTTGTGTGTGTATGTGTGTGTGTATATACATTTTAAGATGAATGTATTTGTCCTATTGCATCTTATATTTTAGTTTCAGCTGGAAGCTGTTTTAATAGTTTCCTAAACATAAGAAAAGTAAAGAAATAAAAAAACAAATAAATAAAATGTTTTTCAGGGTCAGCTATTTTTCTCATTTTAGTAGACACAGTACTGTACATTCGGTAGTACTTATTTAATGCTTCTAATTAAGTGAAATGCTTTTGCTAATTCTGAATCTTCATTTACTGTAATTGTGGACCTAAACACTCCCAGTAGGATTCCTTCTGAGATGGTTTTAAATTCACTGTGATTGTGCACACGGTGGCTATAGGAATAACCTCTTTAATTCTTCAGCCATGTAGGCTCATTGCAAAAGTTGATCCATTTCCATAAGTGCTCTCTCCCTGTCTCTGGAGGAAGTCCTTGACACATCAAATGAACTATCTTCTTCCACAATAAATACTAAATAATTGCATTTCAATCCCTATGTCTCTATACATCTATGCAAAAATTACTGTGGGAGTTTACTAGGTTTGTGATAGTTGTAACCCTTTTATTGCCTGAGACTCGAAGAAAATGAGCTTCCTGACCTTTCTAAAGCTATGTCCCTCCTGACAGGAAAACGCGTTAGTCTACAGAGGTGTTTTTATAGGAGTTACAATAATTTCCCCAATATGCAACCGCACATGATGTCTATTGTTTATGTCCTCGTACCTAGAGACTTCATATTTTTAAGATTAATTTACAATTACGTGTTTGGCCCCATTTTGCCATTCCTCTCTAGCTTTGAAACGTGATCGGGTCTAGAAGTTGACCACTTTATAAGGTGAGAGAAGCCCCTCGTGTGGATCTAGCATCTGCGCCGACCGAACTCAATCGAGCACAAGAGAGATTCTTCAACATCGAAGACACTGCTTAGAAAGACGCCAGAGATTATTAAGCAGAAAGATCCCGAGACAGAGTACTTGTGAGAGAAACAAAGAGTCAGGGATGTCTGCCAACCAGCAGGGAGACTGCTCCCTGAGGATCCCCCAGGGGACCCATGAAAGCCGGGAGGCCTACGGGGAGGAGGGCGCCAGGGACAAAGTGCAGGTAAAAGGAAAGAAATTTGTAACTAATTAAATAAAACATACATGGGGAAACGTGTGGAACACCATAAATGAGAACAATAGGTATGATTTTCTCTCGATGTCAGTTTATAGGTCCTTCATATTTTCTTCATTTGCTTCTGTATTTTCTACAGTTTCTACAACAGATGCATTTGTTTCATTATTTTCATAAGAAAAGGTGAAAGTAATGTAGAAATAATATTTAAAATAGCATAGTCCTGGTAACTAAAAAAAAAAAAAAATAGGCTATCCTGAGCCATGCCTCATTTTAAATCAACAGCATCCGGGTATACTAATTCGTATTGCTAATGAGTGGGGGGATGGTGATCAAATTGGTTGTTTTTTTGATGAGCAAAAGTAAAATTTAATCCTTATCTCACATCATACTCTAAAATAGTGTCCTTGCACATTAGGGATTGGGGGTGAAACATACTATTATCCAGAAGAAGAAGAAAATATTCGAGGTGCAGGTAAATAGGGAAATGTTTTGAATGCATCGTGGGAACGAGACTGTAAAAGCCAATCCAGTCAGTCAGAACTGACAGAACACAGGATATAACTGTGTTGCTCCTGCAAGCTTCCCCGTCTTCCCGTGAGCACAGGCTGGGGGCTAACTCCACTGGTGGCTCCCCGCGGTCCCCCCGCGCTCTGCCCTCTGCCACCCAGATGCAGCCCGTTGTCTGGCCGATTGTGGAAGACAGTAGAAGTCTCCGGTGTTGCAAATTTAAAGCCGTTTTTCTATAGCCCCTATTGTGGAAAGACAGCATGGCTGTTTACAAAATCCTTGGTTCACTCTGCTTTTCCCTTGATTTTCCTGAAAATAATGCTTTATTATGATTATTATTACTGTTACTATATTTCTATTTCTATTATTCCGCTTGTATGTTCCTTTTGAGAAGTCTGCTATCAATTTAACTCTCTTGCCCTTGGAAGATGTTTGCTTTCTCTGCTTTGAAGCCCTAGGGACATTTTGATCTTCAAACTCTAATACTTTTATCAGGATATGTCTCAGGAAGATCATTCTGGGTCAATTATACCTGGGCCCTCGTAGATCCGCTCGATGTGTGACTTGTCTTCTCTGAGGCTGGGATGGCTTCTTCCATCATAGGCTCAGTCCGCGCCCTTGCTTGGTCTGTCCTCCCCAGCTGTTCCTGCCTTTCAGCCACATGCTCTCGGACACCTGTTACTTACACCTCATTTTATTTTCCTTGTTTTCTGCATGTGTTCAGTATCTCTTATTACATTTTCATTTGAATGTATTCTTCCTTGTTATCTTGTCATCTCCATCCACTACTGAGACACTTCTGTGCTTTTCTTTTCCTTCTTGTGTTCAGTGGTTTTTCCCTTTCACCCCTTAGCTCATGTTTGTTTTCAATGCTTGAAGTTCTGATTCATTTTAAAAAGTCACATTTTTTAGGGATATTTAATGGAGTTTGGAGTCACTGCATTATATTTGTTTGTTTGTTTGTTTGTTTTTCTTGAAGGAAGGAAATTGGGAACCCCTGAAGTGTTTTGGTTTTCATTTTCTATGTTCTTCTGAGAGTGGATTTGTAGTTTGTGAGTGCTTATGTGTGAGCATTTGGTGACATGGCTTCCACTCACAGTGATTGGGAGTCTTGCAGCTCAGGACGGGAGACGGGGCTGGTGGTCCTGCCATCTGAGTTTCCCTGTTCGGCAGGATCTGTCACCACCAGCTCTCTGAGGAACCTCCCTCCCCTCCCACCGCCTCTTGCCCTGAAGGGAGCCTTCCCAACAATGCAGCCTTGGAGCCTGTGTGTTCCTCAGGCTCTCCCCACAGAGCCCCACCTTCTAGAACCTTCCCTGGGTAATTTCTTTTTGAGATTCTCAGAGCAATTTTAGTTCACTCTGTGGTGAGGATTTTTACCCAAAGCAGTACCTTTTCTCCTTTCTGGGCAGTTTTTCAGGACTCCTAACTCTGCAAAGTCTTGCCGTGAAAGCTCTAGAAAGAACTCTCTTTCTAGAGGAAGTTCACCACAGTGGATGATTTGAAGATTATAATATTCTCCTTTCCTAATTATGCTCTCTGGTTCCATTTGTTTTTCTTCCCATCTGTACAGTTTTTTGACAGACAGGGTTAGATACCATTACCTCAGATACCCTGACGTCCCCTGAAAATTAACTTCCGAATGAATCTAACTGTATCACATTTATTGGCAATTCCAGTTGTGACCACCTTAGGAGAGTAAAGTTTCTCCAGAGTGAAATTAAGAAAGACTAAGGACAGTTCTACAAGAAATGTTGCTTCACTTGGCATTTGATCACTAGTATATAAATTATGTAAAATTTTAATGATTGCAATATAATTAGAAATCTGGCTGAAATGATGGTAAGAAAAATAAACTTCATGACATGCATGCATAATATATATATAATCCGTGGGTTATATATGTCTTTATTCTTTTATCCTACCGAAGATCTCCAGAGACCAGAGCAGGCCCAGTGATAACTGAATGTGGCCATTTTTATATCGTACCTGTTTGAGTTTTGTAAAATTCAAAACCTTATATCCATATGGTTTCCATAGGTATATTTTCGAAGGTACTGAGGATAAAGCATGTTTATATGACAGTGTTGAGTGCATTTAAAATTTGTGGGTGTGCAGATGTAGGAACATCTTGCCCCATGTTCTGCAGATGGAAGGGGGCAGCTGAGCCTAATGAAACCACACCACCTAGTTCCCGAATCGGAGTGAAGGGAGCTGCGTGGTTCACGTGAGGCTCGGGTCACGTGAACGGGGACCGCTGCTTCCCTACCTGACCTCCCGGCCCCTCTCGCGTCCGGACAGGGCACTTCCGTTCCTGCACTCTCTCCCGGAAACACGCTTCTCTCCATTTATTCTCCCCATGTTCCCTATTTTTGTGTCTCCTTCGTGTCCCACTTCCCAAAGGAGGGTTTCTAAACTCAGTACTTCATTCCATTCTTCTGTGAGGTCCGTCCCATTTTACAACTTTGCACATTGAACACGGCTGCTAGTGTGATGCCTGCCCTCTTCTAGACTGGGACCCTGTCGACTTCCTGCATCACCGTTGCCCAGTCACCCAGACCGCAGTGACTGCTCAGTCCGCACCTACTGGACGCATGAGTGAATGAATGAATTGGCGCCTCTGAACAGCTTCTGGAAAAGTGATCTTGGGAAAATAACCTCTCTAAAGCTTTGTGACCTCATCTGCTGTAGGAAGATAAAAACAAAGTGCAACCTTCATAAAAAGTCACTTAGGGATTAGGTAAAATAAGGCATTCAGAGTGATTAATAATGCTGGTACACAGAGATCAGAAACACTAAATGTTATTGTAACTGATTATATTCCATTGTAAGCCCAGATTTTCTGTCTTCAATGTGCATACTTCAAACCAATTTTGATTGGGGGTAGGAAGCGTACAAAGGACATCAGTCACGAAAGCTAGTGGATACAGGGGCCAAATCCAACTTAATCAGACCCTGAAAACAGTCTCTGGTAGGATGCCAGGAGCCCACGTCATTCTCTGAGGTCTGTCTCCCCAGAAACCACAGTGTGCCTGTCTGAAGTATCGGGGCTGGCTTCCCGGTCCCTCGCTGAGCTCCTCTGTCATGGTCCCTACTCTGGCCCTGGACCGCTCGGCACATCTCCCTAGCCTGGGAGAAAGGCTGTTTCTCTGCTTCCCCCCCGTCCGCCTGCTGCCACCTGGAGCCGTCCCTGCACCAGGGGACTGGTCTCTCATGGGTCAGCGGGCCTCCCTGCCCACCAGCTCTGCCTTCTGGACCTGCAATGTCCCCAGTTTTCTGACAGTGACTGGATCTCTATGGCCGATTAGGAGTTTCACTCCTGGAGAAGCCCCTGTCCAACTGGTTGACCCTCAAGCTGCTTGATGGCTCAGCTTTTTGCTCCGACTTTCTCTGTAGAGATTTGTGGGGTCGTTCCAGTCCTTTCCCGTACTTTGGGGCTCCCTACATAGGGGATACAACTCACTCCCTGCTTGTTTTTGACAGGAGGCATTTGTCACCCCTCCACTTCCCTCATTTACTTAATTGGGTCACTCGACTCTGCACCAGCTCAGTTGTCAAGCCTCGACTGTTTGACACTGTAAAACATAGGAACAATGACTTCATCTCTTAAGAGTTTGGGGCTCTTTATGTGTTCCTCAGAATAACCACTTTGTAGCGTTTTCTTGCTGTTATTGTTAAATATTCATAAGATTCTGTCTGCTTACGGGATAATTATATTACATTAATATGGTATGAACAAATGAAAGCAGTAATTATGCTTTTATCCCCTCCTATTTTGCAATTTACAGTTAGCTTGTTTGGAGAATAAAAGGAAATTGCCACATTTGAAACAATATTATTTCATTTCTAAACAAGGGCGAACACAAGAAGCCCACCCAGGGTGACAGGTTAAAATAGACTTACTCCTTCACTTCTTCTTTTAGGAAAAGACTCCATCTTTGCATCATTTTGTAAACTAGACAAAACTAGCAAAGGGACAAAACTAGCAGATAGACAAAGCTAGGGATTTTTTTTAATTAAAAAAAAAGGCAGAAGACCTCTCTTCATGAGAAGGTAATATTTTCTTCAAGCAGTAACAAAGAACTGAGACATTTTAAAGTGATTGGCACAAATAATCTCAACCTCCAAATCTGGATTCATGTTCCTCTTTTGGGAAAGATTTCTTCTCTCTGATTCCATCTAGGAAACACAGACTCTCACTTAAGACAGCCCCAAAGCTCTGTGGCAGGCCATCTGGTGAGTGTAGATGTGGGTATAAAAGGGCTCAGAATGAATTTTTATTGATGTTTTATGCACCTACTCAGTGTTCAATGAATGCTTGTTGAACGGATCTAAATGTGTACGTAGATTTTGATTAAAAATGCTTCTATCTTTCTAGATGGGGCCCTTACTAGTGTTAAAACATATTGAGTTTGAAAATGTATTCTGGAATGTATTTAACTGAAGCTATTATGTGGTTGGATATATTTAAAATTTAAACATATTTTAAATATTTTTTAAATAATGTTAAAATATTAAATGATTTGCTTGAAGAATTTTATTCCTTCTGCAGAATTAGTATTAATTACGTTTATGTTATAAGTAATTTATCCATAAAATCCAAAGGATAATTTTTGCCACATACATGAGAAAAAATGTCCACCTAAGCCACTGTAAAAAGTGGAACTCTAGGCCAATATTCCATTCTCTCCTCTGACATTTGTGGTGACTGGACATGAAATTCTAATCAACATATAGGACCAACATTATGCTAAATCATAAGCAAGATAATGCTGGAGGCTTACTCCAAGCATACTTATAAACGGCTCAATATCAAGACTTGGGAAGGTAGCAAGTGATGCTTCCCTGAAGAAAATCTTGGGTTTGGGGCCATGAAAGCACTTCCATCCATTTTCTGAATGACTGGACAGAGAGCATGTTCATTAAGTGTACAAGAAAACAAGCCGGGAGTAGCAGATGACACCTTATGGTGGGGGAACAGATTTAATTGTGACCATGAAATTCAACTAAATGGTCAGAAGTGGTATGACATCCGGCAGAGGGGGCGTTAGCCATCCTACTGCTGTGGGGAGCGGGGCGCTCCCTCTGGCTGCTTACTCTTTTCACCTGGGGAGCTCTGCAAACATATGGAAGCCCAGGCCACCACCCACACTGATTCAGTGAGGCACTCAGGGAAGCCCTGTGACCTCCAGGTGGTTCTGACCTGCGAGCGAGGTGACCTGCAGGTGGTTCTGACTTGCATCTCAGACCACAGCTCCTCTTTGATGAAGCACAAGTGATGGACTTGGATTTTGACAGAAAGGATCTGGACTACATGCTGAAAAGGATGCGAGAAAGTAGTTGAGACATTTAAAAAAATTGATAGAGTGACCTAGAAATTTTACAAAGTCACACGGGACATGCCACCCCACCCAATGTAATGACTTAGAATACTCCAACTCATCTCAGTGTTTTGCATTTGCTCTGTGAGTTTAGTTTTATTATTATCATTACTATTATTGTTGTTTTATCTTTCGTCAGGGGAGGAGATGGCTGTTCTGTAGGACATCTTCGAGGGAATGTAGACGCTTTTAAACTAATTCGGCTGTGTCGTCAGGGGCATAATTGCCCTTCATCGGGGACACAACTGCTGTGCCTTCAGGCGGCTGAGCTATTCAAACTATCGGTGCCACCCCTCCGAAGAGGTGACACACTAGGACTTAAGAAGCTGAAACGGATTTGGTGGAGAGCAGCAGAAACGATTAAAGACTCGGAAAATAGCTCCTATGAAGGAAGATTAAAGGATCTGTGATTATTTAGCCTGGAGAAGAGAAGCAGACCTAATAACCATCTTCAGCCCGGTGAAGGGTTATTACACGGCGGATGGTGACCAGCTGCCCCTCTTGACACTGAGGATGAGAAAGGAGGAAATGGGCTTATGCGTCGATAGGGGGATTTCTATGAGATGCAAGGAGCTTCCTTCCAGGGCGGCCCTTAGCACTAGACCTGGTCACAGAGCTGAAGCACTCCTGCACCGGGACGCGGGGTCCCCACTCTGGAGCAGCGCCTGTCCCTTCGGGGCTGCCCCGCACCGCCAGGGCCCCTCTGGGTTTGGGGTGAGGCCGTGCCCCTGCGTGCAATCCCCCGTGCTCTAGCACCCGTTCTCTCGGTTGCCGTCTCCATGCTCGGGGGGACACTGAGGAAGTGGGTCTGTGTAAAGGTCACGTATTCCAAACGACTGTTCAGTGAAGAGGGTGCACGTGCTGCAAGTGACAAGAGGCTGCCAGCCACTATTTATTCTCGCTCCACTTTAATAGGGGATTGTAATGGCACCATCAAAGGGCCAGGGAAGCTGTTTTGAAGAAAAGAAAAATTGGAATCAACTCTAGCCTTGAGTTCAAATTCTTTTCAATAGAAATAAGCTTTGATGTTTTAAAAAAATAATGTATCCAGTGGGCATTTTCATTTGCTTCTTGGAAAAAAGAGAGGAAGAAGGCAAAGAAGGAGATGTTTTTCTCCTTGGACATTGAATCCTGCACTCAGAAGCATTTCTCATCTGTAACTCTTATGTGGGTCTTGGATAAGCCCCAGACACAAACGTTTGGAGAATTCTCCGTGGTTCCAGTGAAAACAGCCTCCTTTACACAAGCAGGAAAACAAGCATCGCATTCCTGGACCATTATCAACCAGATGTTTCCTTGGTAGGTTCTGTTTTTCGGGGGGTGGATGGTGAGTGGACGCCGATTGCACTGATCTAGCCCCAATGTCTCCTGCTTTCCCTCAGCCCCTCCGTCAATGATGACAAGGTTTGCAACACGCTTGCTGTGACCAGAGAAGAAGAATATTCTTGTTCCCCGGGGGGAGCTCCACAACACAGCAAAAGCCAGGCTCGTGAAACGGAAATCAAATCAAATTTTTTTTTTCTTTTTTGGGGGGGAAGTAAGCTCTAATCAAACACCATCGCCCTCCTCACACAGTTTCAAATTTGAATTTCTTTTATAAGGTGCACTGTCATCTGTCTCCTGCACACCTTTTCAGGATGATTTCTCACGGCCCCACCTTCCAAACGCAGGCTCGGCCCTGTCAGCGTGCTGAATGTCCTCGCGCACTCCTGGCCATCACCCCCTTACCCAGTTCACGCCTTACCCTCTCCCCTCCCAGGGTGCCCCTACCCTGGCCGCCTCTCCCGCTTGTCCCTTAACCATCTGGGCTATCAACATGCCACAAGAGCACAAGCACGGTGTATCTTAATGTCCCGTCTGCTTACGTGTTTCTCGGGCAGGACAGTAATCTCCCCAGGGTCTGTCCTTTCTCAGCTGCATCCCCATCACCTAAAACCACCTGACACCCCACAGACACTGAAACATGGGTGGGTGGGTTGTGGAGGGGTGGGTAGGAGATGCAGGGCTGGGGGAAGGGCTGCAGTTTGGGGGCAGGGATGAAGAGATGGGAGGTGCGAGGGAGGGTTGGAAGCAGGTCATGTGCACAGAGCGTGCTCTATGGAGGAGTCTGTCAGGTCAGACATCACATCCTGAAACTTGGTCTTGTTAACACATGAAATTAAGTCACTTAGTGGACAACTTCCAGCTGTTTTATAAGAACCGAGGTCCTCACTTCACCTTTGCTGAACTCCCTTGATTTTGGAAACCTGTTCTGCTTATTTGAGGGGAAAATGTATTTTTAATTTAATTTCACTTTTACATCTGCCACACGACTTCTGACATCCAATTCTTGAGACTTATTGTTGGGTCTCACATGGCTACAGGTGCCATCCTGGTAGAGAAGTGACCTTTGTTAGCGGACCAGCTACCCAAGGCCAGGGCAGTGCCCACAGCCCACCCCTCGCTTCTCTATGGCACGTGAATGTTGACACCTCACAGGAATTTCTCATTTTCATCAGGCTCAGGGAAGAAGGAATTTTGGAATGCCTTTTTTTTTTCCATCACGGGTAGAAATCAGTGTTTTTAAAAATTATAAAGAAAAAGAGTATGTACTTCTATAAGGCTTTGTTTAAAAAAATAGGCACAGAGTGGGATGATTTTTGTAGTCAAAATGGATTTTTAGAAAGAAACCCACTTTATAAGTGTGAGGAAAAGAAGGAAAACCATTGCTGTCATTGAGGGTTTAAGACTGATGCACTTCTTACAAGTACATCAATAGGCTGTCCCTTCTATCAAAATGGTCGAAACAGTTCTTTCTCCGTTTTTCCTCCACTCTTGTGGGTACCTCAGGACAATCAGTCAATTATCCGTTTTAGTGGAGAGCATTTCTACGTAGACACACCCCTTTGAAATTATATAGAGGCTCGTCGATGACTTGGTTGCGAGTTTCGATAAGGAAAGGGGGTGGTCCGTCATTCCTTAAGTGGTCTCCCATTCTGGTGATTGTGGTGATGACCCTCCCCAGTGCTCGCTTTAATAACATCCCTGCTTCAGTACTAATATGTTTGTAAGTTGTACCCAGCTCCAGAGAAAAATGTGGGGCCTCTAAAGAAATCCTCTGTGCGATGCTTGTATCCAACAGAGTACTGTTTCTGATAGATTTATACTACCCATCATCTTCCACTGTCTGATAGCCACGAACTATAATTAAATATCCTAAAATGTTCAAATAGTTTTGATAAATATATAATAATGTGCACAGCCTTTAAAACAGCTCACAAGGGATTACAGTAACCATAAACAATGATTCTCGAATTCTCAGGGTCGGAGCATGTGTCTGGTTCACCTAAATTACTTACTGCAATAAAACAGCAGAATACATTTCAGTAAGACCCTCAATTCCCTGAAAAGTAGGCATTTTGGATTCTAGGTCATATGAGACACTGAGGATATTTGGAATCTGGGTAGCTCAAGACAAGTGTATTTTTGATGATTTTGAAAACCAAAGATACTCACCGATTGAGTCTAATGGTAAGGAGAATAATCTACATAAGTAACTGCTTCTATTTTGTGTCCAGTGAATATTCAGAAAGATCTCAGATAAGAAGAGATGCGTCTGTCTTCCCAGCCAAGTCCTATACCCGTGCTCCCTGCCATACCCTGTCCCCTCCGCTGTCCTTCTTGGGGATCCCCTAACTCCACAGATCGCCCTGCAGGCTCCCTCTGCCACGAGCACCACGCAACTCAGAGAGCACCTTTCAGCAGCTCACCTTCCCACGGGAGCGAATCTTCCTGGGAGGAAAGGCCATGCTGCTGGCTATGGAGCTGCCCTGGGAGAGTCCCCGCTCCAAGCGTGCCACTGCCACCTCGGGAATGTGGACCCCACTCCAGGGCCAGCCGGCCCCAACACCCTCCCTGCGCCTGCATCCTCGCTCCCTCCCTGCAGCCCACCGGGGCCCCTGTTCCCCACTGCTGCTGTCTGGCATCCGTGCTTCCTGCAGGTGTGGATCCCATGCACAGCCCTCCACCTGGTGTGCCCAGCCTCCCTTCGACCTGGCCTCCTGGCCTCCCTGCAGCCCCCAGTGCCAGCCAGGCCGAGTCCAGCCCCCATCCAGGCCCGCCTCCAAGCAGAGAGCTGGGGTTTGCAAGACCACTGCAGCTGGGCAGGCTCAGGGGCGCCCCTGAGCTGCACACAGGGCATCCTGGAACAGGAGGAGAGCTTCAGGCAGCGAGGCCTCCAGACTCTGCGGGCTGAAGGCCGTCCTGGAGGACATGCTGACTTCCAGAAACCCAGCCCGCCGGAGGCCCCTCATCCGTGGCTCAGCAGCTCCCGTGCCTTAGGATGTCCTTTTGGAGGGAAAAGCCAGACCTACTTACGCGGGGCACGTACTCCACCCTCACCTTCCCTCTGCTCAGGACTCCGCAGGGACGGTGACCTTGGAGGGTGACCTTGCAGTTCAGTGCACCACGTGTAGGGTGTGGAGGTCAACCCGCAACCTTCCCAGGAGACCTTAAGGCTATTTTGTGAGCACTGGGCATCACCCTGATGAGGAGATTGAGTGCCTTGAGTGTCACGTCAGCTGCACGAGTGATAACAGACATTGTGGAGCAGGTGAGTTTATGCCTAAGTAAGAGTGGAGAGTAGAGCATGTGTGACTTGGGGCCACACGGTATGTGCCTGTGGTCACCATCCGAGGTCAAGACCACTGTCTTCTGTTTCAGGAATCCCCATAGCGAGGACAATGAAGGAAGGAGTAGCCTGCCTTTCACACAGGGGGCTGGGGGGATGTGGGAGGGAGATCAGGTAGTTTCCGTTTCTGGCAGTAGGGTGGAGGCTCCTGGCCTGAGCCAGATGCTGAGAGAGGCAGACACGCAGGCAGACAGACTGGCTCCGTCAGCCCCAGCAGTGGGGACACAGGTTCCAGAGCAGGTTCCCAGCGCAGGCGGCCCAGCCCCCCACCAAACTCCTGTGCTCCTGGAAGCAGCTTTCTCTTGGTCCTAAACCGCCTTCCCAGCCTCTCTGTTGAGCCTGTGACCCAGCCAATCCTCTCCTAAGCTCCTTCTCCACTTGAGTGCCTGAGAGGCTTTTGTGCCCTTGGGGACCCTCCGCGTTCCTCCCTCTGCGGCTCCTCTCTTCCTCCCAGGCCTCGGATCTCAGTCTGTCCTTGGAAACTTTCATCAGTGAATTGGAGGTTTTACACCTAAAACAAAGGGGCTTATCCAATGGAAGGATGACACCAGCTTGGTGGTGTTAGTACACTGAGCAGCAACATCAAAATCCCGGCTAACTACGGTGAGTGAAACAATGAGATACAACCAATAACACCAAGCGAGAGACCCCCATGTGCAGGTGAAACACGTTTCCAAAGATGCACCGGGGTGTGCTGCACACGTGTGGCCACGGGCCCTTCAAAGCTAAAAACAAAACAAACCCCCCCAGTGTACAGTGTTTGTCCACGTCCTGCTGGGGCTGATGTCAAGCTACCACCTTGGCATAATTCCCGAGAATTTAGTGGTGGCCCCCCCAGCGTGGGTCCAAGAGCATCACGATGTTCCTTTGTGTCACTCTCGGCCAGCACACAGCACAGGGAGGTCGCTGGGCATGGCAGGGGGGTGGGCACCTCCGCAGGCGGACCCGGCGCTAAGAGGGAGGAATTAAGTTGTTATCCCACTTCACTGCAGCAAAAGTCAAATGCCATCTGAGGCGTTGTTTTCAAGGGAAGGCATTTATTTAGAGACGTGGCATCAAGTGTAGGGTGTTCAGAGGGTCCCACAAATGCGGCTCAGAGCCATGAGCAACGGGGCAGGAAGGAGTGTGCTGCAGCAGGTTACTTGTCACCCTTGCATCTGCTGAAGCATCAGAATAGGTGTCGTTGAGATGCACTGTTATGTGCGTGAACCCCCCCCCCGGGAACCACCCCGGGGCAGCTCCAAGGCCCTGCTCGCTGCCCCTCACGCCTGCAGGAGCCCGGACCAGCCCCCACTTCTACATGGCGACCCCCGGCAGCTATCCCCTGCCCTTCCCCAGGGGGTGGCGGCACCGCACACAGTCTGGTGCTGCGTTCACCACAGTGTCCTGCCGAGTACTGAGTCGACCCGCAGAAGGATCATCTCTGTGACAACACCGTTCCCCTCATTCTCTCTTTTTGGTATGTTTCCCTTTCTTTCCCCTATGGGGTTCCTCTTATTATTGTTCCTCTTATTATTACCTTCTGTTCCTCTGTCTCTACCTTCTGTTCCTCTTCTATTTTGCCATTTGATTGTTTTATTAGCACCTTCTTTCTTGATCCCTAGGTAAAGCTTCAATTACCATTTATATGCTGATGACTCCCGAATTTATACCTACACTCAGACTTCCTCTCCTGCCCCAGATCCATATGCACAGCTGTCTGCAGGCCACCCCATGCACACTCCCCACAAGCACCCCAGATCTCATCAAAGACCCCCCCACTCTCCATGACTTTCTTCCCCATGCTTGGCGCCCCCATCACAGGGCAAAGCCCGCTCTTCCGTGGCAGCACCAGCCCCTGGCCTCACCAAACAGTGGCTCTCCAGGTCTGGTCATTCTGCAGACCTGTTATCCCTCCGTGAACACATCCATCTCCTTCTCAACCTTCTGCCCAGCCCTGGTGTAAGCAGCTGCTTCGATTCCTGCAAGAGTCCCTCACCGGGCCTGCAGCGTGTCAGCGCTGCCCCCAGTGCTGGAGTCCTGTTCTCATCAGGGCCATTTCAGCGGAGCATGTCTATTTGGGACATCTCTTTCCTTACGGTCCTGCAGCCTCTCCATGGAACGCCCGTCAGCTCCCACTGCTACTGTAAGAAATTATCTCAGTTTCATAGTCCTGGAGGTCAGAGGTCCAAAATGAGTGTCACTGAATGAAAGCCCGAGTGTCAGCAGGACGGCTTTTCCTTCCGGAGTTTCCAGAGACTCCTTGTCCTGCCCTCACCCTTCTGGAAGCTGCCTACACTCGTGTTCCTGGCCCCTTCCTCCATCTTTAGAGCCAGCAAAGACTGGTGGAGGCTTTCCCAACTGTATCACCCTGGCTCTGACCCTGCTGCCCCCTTTTCCGCATTTTAGGGCCCTTGCGATTATACTGAGCCCACCTGGCAACCCAGAATAATTTCCCTATCTCGACGTCAGTTGGTTAGCAACCTGAACTCCAGCCACAACCTTAATCCCCACTTGCCACCCAACCTAATGTGTTCCCAGGCCCCAGAGATTAGAAGGTGAATGTCTTTGGGGTCTGCCATTGTGCCCACCACATCTCACTACCACTCTGGGGTCCCATGGAACACCCTTCACGCTGGCTTCACAAGTCCTGTATCACCTGCCCACGCCTGACCCCTGTGCCCAGTATGTGCTTCAGGCAGACTCCCGCGGATCCATCTCTGTGACCCCTCCTGGAGTGTGTGGGTTCCCTCCCTCTCTCCGTGTTAGACAGGAAGCCAGTGCATAGTCCCTGTGTCCGCCCCCCCAACCACGGCTCCCAGGCTGGGACCGTCTAGAGGCAGTTGGCATCCTGCATCCTCAGGGTTCCAGTGTATAGAACGTGCCCCTAAACTTCCCATCACTGTCCTCATGTTCTCAGGGAAAACCAGTACCCCAGAGAACATCATGAAAAGGAAGGGCAGAATCCGCGATCCTTCTGTTTTTTCCTCTCTAAACAGAGACTTGAAGTCCCCATCAGAAACAAGCATTTTGAAACACAAATCCAGATTTTGTTGAGAGAAGAAAATGCACTTGAACTCCAAAATGGAGTTCCCCAAAGTGAGGCAGGACATGAGTGTTTGTCAAAATGATGACCAGAAGGTTCAGATCCCGTAATACCTGGGCTCCAGGGGTGGGGAAGGAGGCACAACCAGAAGGCCGTGGAAGGGAGGTGGTGAAGAGAGAGTGGCCAGAGGGGCCGCAGAGGGCGGGGCAGAGCTCCATCTGGGGGCTTACGTGGGCAGAACCGAGTCCGCATGCAGAGCCACCCAGCCCCATCCATGGCCTGTGCTGGAGCACAAGAGCCAGCAAATACCTGCACAACCAGACAGGTGAGTAATCATCCCTTTCCCCGGGCTGGGGACACCTCTTCCCAATGCCCTCAGCTGTGTGTGGAGTGAGGATTTTCCACTGGTTGCTGTCTACCTGTGAACCATGGATCAAGCTTCCAGCAGAAGCAGGGCTTTTCTGCACTCCCGGAGTTTTGTGCATGCTGTCAGAACACTTTGCATGAATATATCTCCCATTGCTCCAGGACACATGCCAGTGCCCCCTGAACCAGAAGGCATGCAGGAAGGACAGCTCTGCATGGGCTCCTGAACCTGGGCAGCCTTATACTGCTGTGAAGCAGCAGCTCATGTGTCCAGGTGTCAGCACGAGGGTCTAGACTCTAGAGCCACACTATTTCGGGGGCACTCAGAGCCTCCAGCTTCTTCCTGCTAGGGTGTCCGTGTCCATGCAGCTCTGTGCTGGGGTAGTCATCATTGTTCCCTTGTTTCCTAAGACGAGGTATGTGCTTTTTGACTTAAAAGCAATTAATTAGCTAGTCTACATGGTTAATCTGCTCCCAGGTAATAAGAATTTGAGGATAACAGAACACATTGACCCTTGAAATTACTTTATGAGCACTACATCTGAGCTACCCTGAGCAGAGCAGGTGGAATTGGGAATGTGGTGTGTATGAGACTGAATTTGTGGTTCCAGGACCTCAGGACCAAGTCTGTCTGAGCCTCTCAAAATACTCTGGAGTGCCTTGAAAACTATGGATTTCCCTTTGCCGTAATGCGGAACGACTAATTCATTTAGTTTGTAGAGAACCACAGAATTATATAATTTTGTAAAAGTATCTTAAGTAAAAGAAATGTAGTCAGATGTGGGCACTCTGTTGTATTAAGAGAAGGTGGGGTTGGGACCAGTTAGAGTGCTGATTGTTTATGATGAAAGCATGCTTATGTGGCTCCAACAGAGCAAGAGAAGGCTTTATTTGATACCAAGTAATATTAACTTCTGAAACTTTTTTTTTCTAAGTTACAGGACAAAAAATACTTTGTAAAGCATTGAATCAACATCTAGCAACAGAAGACCGCCCAGGTAGGAGCATTCCTTCCCAGACTGAATAAGGGTCCTGCCAATGACACCAGGTGAGCCCGGGATACTGGCAAGGAGGTCCTGCTGTGGTCAGTGGCATCTCTTCCCCACTGGGCCTGAGACTCCCTCCTTTACACAGACATACCTAGACAGGTATGTCCCCCACCTGGGCACACCTGGATATAGGTATGAGGGGGCTCCTGCTACCGAGAACTCAGCATGGCAGGAGTTGGGTTCAGGAAGCCTCTCGGTTCCTGCAAATCTACGGCCACCTCCCTCACACAGACACCAGGGGTTTGAGGGGCTCTAGCAAGCGGGGACCTGACACAAACAGCTCAGCCTGGGAAGCCCCCTTCATCCAGGCTGAAGATCTCCTCCCCACCAAATGAGGAGCTATGCCACCATGGGAAGCTCCTTCTGCCTGCCCCCCAGGTATAACTGGCAGACTTTAGCAAAACCCCAGTAGTACCGAACAAACCAAACAGACCAAAATATCACCATAATGGCTCTGAAGGTTAAGTTATAGCTGGAACCACAAAGTCAGGCCTGGGGCTGTCTGCCAGAAAGGAGACTCCAATGGGACTCAGAATCCCCTCACATAACAGACCAAATGTCCAGGATACAATCGAGAATCCCTCACCATACTAAGAAGCAGGGACATTAGCCGTCATCAGCGTTGATGCGAATCAGGAGTCAGCATTAGCTGGCAAGGATTTTAAAGGAGCCATCATAAAAGTGATTCAACAACCAATTGCAAATTGTCTTGAACAAATGGGGGGGGGGAGATGATATCAGCAATGAAATATAAGTTTCCAAATAAAGATCTAAATGGAAATTATAAAGCTGGAAAAACCCAATCACTGGAAGTGGAACCTCACTGGCTGGGCTCCATGGCAAGTGCAGCTGATGGAGGATGGAAGCCGCCACTTGGTGACGGATCAATAGGACTTACCCACCGCACAACGGAGAGAAACCAGCTAGAGAACAAATGCGCAGAGCCTCAGGGGCCTCCAGGCAGCAGGCAGGCGCCACGTGCCCATCCTAGAGCCCACGAAGGGTGGAAGAGAGTGGGACTAAGGAGCCTGTAAAGACATAATGACAGAAAAATCACCAAATATGATTCCCTATAGATTCGACAAGCTGAGTGCGCCCCGGAGGATAAACTCTAAGAGTGTATCCAAACTAAGATGCATCATAGTTAAATTCCTGAAAATCAACAAAGACAAAGATCTTGAGAGCAACCAGAGAGCACATTATCTACAGAACAGCAAACCCAGGGACCGCAGATTTCCGGTGCCACACCACAGAGGCCAGGGGAAAGGGCACAGCATTTTCCAAGTGCTGAACTACAGGAGCCATCAACCGTCAATTCTGTATCTGGCAACAAACAGACAAACAAAAAATCCTTCAGGAATAGAGGGAAAGTAAAGACGCTTATGGTTGAGGAAATCTGGGGGAAAGGGGATTTATTGCTAGTGGATCTGGGCTTAAAGAATGACTGGGGGAAGTCCTGCGGTCAGAAAGGACAAAAGGGGCAATCGGGGAGCAGGAGAGAGGAGAAAGGGCAGCAGGAATCATGCCTGCAGGTAAATGCAACCGTCTGTCCTCCTCATGGATTTCCTAAATCATGCTCGATGATTGCCACACAATTATAATGCCATTTGATACTCAACACAATACTTATAAAGTGGGGACAGCAAAGAAACCTAAATGGAAGTAAGCTTAACAAGCTTCACTTGAAGTGATAAAACAGGTGTAACGCAATACCCAGGGCAGCCACAGGAAAACTGTACAAAGCAATACAATTAAAAACATGATAAACAAATAAAATTGGAAATCCTTAATCATGTAAAAGTAACATATAGGAGTTCAAAGGAGAGTCAGAGGAACAAGAAACAGGAGCAGAAATAGAAACAGAAAATGGCGGACTTAATGGTAACAAGTCAATAATCACCATAAGTGTAAATAATACCAATTAAAAGGCAATAATAGTCAAAGTGAGCTAAAAAAATCAAATAAAAAGATAAACAAACAAAACCAATCCAAAACTACACTCTCAGAAGAAACTCACAACAAATTCAATGGCAAAGATAATATGAGTAATATGATGGAAAAAGATATACCATGCAAACACACACACAAGATGTGGCTATCCTAAGATAAAGCACACTTGATTGCAAAGAAAATTACTAGTAATTCAGAGAAACATTACATAAGGACAACAAGATTAATTCAATAAAAAGACATCATGATCTTAAATGTGTAGGCATATAAAAATAATCCCAAGAAATCTCCAAAAATATCTTAGAATTAATATGTGATTTCAGTAATGTTGCAGGATACAAAATCCACGTAGAAAAACCAGTCACATTTCCATACACTAACAATGAATATGTGATAACCAAAATTAAAAGCAATTACCATGGGCAATTGCTCTAAAGACAATGAAATGCATAGGTATAAAGCACGCACAGAATTGAGATGCTGAAAATAATTCATTGCTCGTGAAATAAGTCAAAGGTCTAAGCAAATGGAGAGCCACACTTGGTTCATGTATTGGAAGACTCAACATGTCAAAAGGTCAAACCAATCTACAGGCTCAATGCAACTCCTATCAAAATCCCAACATGGTGTTTTTAGACATTCACAAATACTCTAAAATTTCTATGAGAAAGCACAGGTGTACAATAACTAAAACAATCTTGAGCATTAAGAATAGGGTGAGGGATCATTCTACCTGAGATTAAGGCTTGTGACTTATCAACATTAATGAACATTGCATGATATTTGAACAGTGACAAATTTTGTTCAACGGAACAGAATAGAGAACCTAGAATAGAACCACAAAATATGTTCAACTGAGTTTTCACAAAGGTGCAAGGTAAATCACGGTAGGAAGTACTGCCTTAGTAAATGGGGCTGAAGTGGACATTCATAAGCAAAACAAACAAAAAAAATAAAATAAAAAACACCCCAGAAAACAATAACAGAAGTAAAAAAAACCATAAAACCAAAAACAAAATAAAAATACTCCTCAACCCACACCTTACACTTTATGTAAAAAGTAACTCAAAATGTATCATACTTAAATATAAAGTACAATAATATAACACAGAATAAACAATGGAGAAAATCTTCAGGATCTGGGACTAGTTCTTTGACACTAAAAGCATAATTCAGAAAAGGAAAGATTGATAAATCAGACCTCATCAAAATTAAGAATGTTGTTTTATTAAGCTCTCTGTGAAAAGCATAAGAAGACAAGCAGTAGCCTGGGAAGAGTTACTTGCAAATCACATCTCTGACAAAGAGCTATTTTCTACAATGTATATAGAGCTCTCAGTACTCAAAGTGAAGAAAAACAAAAAATCCAGTTAGAAAATTGACAGCGCGCATGAATAATAGCCATTTCTCTAAAGGGGATGCACAGATATCAATAAACACATGAAAAGAGGTTCAACTTCATTATCTATTAGGGAAATGCAAATTAAAACTTATGAGATATCATGACACACCTATCCGAATGGATAAAATTAAAAAAGAAAAAGGTTGACAACAACAAAATCTGACCAGCATACAGTGGTATGGGGCAAAGTTTTCCTCATATTCATACATTGCTGGGGAGAATACAAAATTGTACAGCCACTATGGAAAAAGTGTGCCAATCTCTTTATCAAGTAAACATGCAACTACCAAGTGCCCCAGTATTAAACTGATGCTTTTGTCATTTGTTCTGTGAAAGGGAAGTATATGCAAAATGACCTCCAAAGGCCCAGGAGCCAGAGGATTGAAGAAAAAGGCCAGCAAGTCCAGCTTGAGAAATGGTTTATTAAGGGAACTTGGGAACACAAGCAGGTCTTGGGCCACTGCAACACTCTGCGAGGCCATCTCCTATAGGACCTGCTTGTACAGTCCTAGAGACCAGTTGTACATGTGGGGACCATCCAGGAGGGGAATGTTGGGGAATCACAGTCACAAATCCAGAGGAGAGCAGGGACCTTATGCCCTGAGGGTATACTCAAAGGTGTGATTAAACAGAAAGAAAGAGTGGCGGGGAGTGAGAGCTATGCTCTAGAAGACTTCAGGTCAGAGCAGTCATGATGGATCTTTCCAAGATGGTGTCAGTCTGATTCACACACCATTTAACCCAGAGGAAGGAAACTTGTGTTCGTGCAAAATTCTGAACAAGAATGTTCATAAGAGCTTTCCTCATGACAGCCCCAAACTGGGAACGACCCAGACATCCTTCCATGACTCTGAAGATTTAAACAGATCGAGGCACATCCATGTCCTCAAATATTACTCAGTCCTGCTCAGGGACTGTGGACGTGAGCACCCATGTGTGTGGGTCTACAGGGAAGTGTGCCTACAGGGAAAAGCCAAGTCCCAGGGTTGTATACCTTGCAATTCCCCTTGTGTCACATTTTGACAAAAGTATATTTTGACTTGGAGAACAGCCCAGTGGTGGCCAGGGCAGTGGGCCCCGGCGGTGAGGATGCAGGAGCAGGAGGGAAATTACACAAAGGCGGTGTGAGAGGTGCTTATGGTAATGGAATGTTCTGTGTCTGAAGAAATGCACCTACACGTGTGAGATAGTTACTGAGAGTGAGATGTACATCACACACTCACACAGGTGCACGCGAGCACACTCAGAGTAAATGTGAACCTGGGGAAATCTGAAAATAACCTCCAGATGTATCAAGGTCCTTTATTTCCTGGAAGTGATACTGGCCTATATAGATTAGCAGGACGTCACTCTTCAGGGAAAATGGATAAACGGTGCGTGGGATCTATGTTACCTTTTACGATTGCACGTGAATCTATGATCATCTCAGTATAACGTGTTTAATTAAAAAACAAAATGCTGGACAATGTGATAGGAACATCACACTGAACCTAAAAATAAGGCCTTCATTTTATCAATCTATTTTATATGTAAATTATAGTAATTTGCTTCACAAATCTAAATAAAATCTTACACATATCAGTGAAAGGTGGACTTAAAACACTTAACAGTAAGGACCAGCATGAGCAATCAAATATATTAATACTTCAATTAAAATGATGATTAAATAATTAATTTAAAATAATGATTTTGAGATTCCTGTCCTACGTCCTTGGGCAAAATATCAGAGAGGAGTCTGAAGAAGCCTGATGGGCAGAAAGGCGCTATCTCCCCTTCTCCGAGGATGGTCTATGCATGTATCAGAATATCGGTATCAGAGTAAAACTATTCAAAATATTTTTTATTCAACATCCTTTTGTTCTGACATGCCAACAGGGACTATTCCCAAAGCGCTTCATGAAAAATTATGTCTATAGCATAAGTGATTTCAAATTATTCTTTTTTATACTCTGCAAAGGTTGTATGTTGATCATACCTTATCATGAGAAGATCTTTTTTTTTTTTTTTTTCCCAAAAGCAAAGAGGAAGGTCAGAGGTCTTGAGCGCTCCTCTGCGGGTGGAGGAGCCATGACTGCGGGGTGAGGCCTCCAGCCCGGATCTCCAGGAAGCCAAAATGATTTGCCCAGGTCCACAGAAGGATGGATAATCTCTGCCTTTGGTCAGGTACTTGCTGATGCTGAAGGCCATGAACACGTCATTTCACTGAATACGTATCACCTGTCACAGGTCAAGCGCAGCAAGCATTTCAGACCCTGCGGGAGGCCTCCGAGGACCAGCCAGTCCGCAGTTCTGTAGCTTTGTTTTGCAAGGGACGCAAGGGGTGGTGTGCGGGAGTGTCCTTGTCCCGGCCACCTTCCACCCTACCTGCCCGCGGGGCCTTCGCGCAGCTGTCCCCTCACCCCAACTGATGACGCCCAACCGCCTGAGCCCCTCAACCAGCTCCATGGACGAACTTCCCCTCCAAATACCAACAGACCACAGGCTTCCTCAGAGCCTCCCACCAACCCCAGGCGCATTTCCCCTCCTGCCCCGACTTAGAGACCCCCGACGCTTCTAGCTCTGGGCATTTTGGTGGAAACTCATGGTGAGGATGCTCTGGTTGGTTTCCCTCCATGGCACCCCCCACCCCCGACTTTGAACATCTGTCTGCCCGCCCATGCCCACTCGAGACTCCAGCACAGGATCCAAAACAAGAAGCTCAAGGAATACCCGTTGAGCAGGTAAAGGTGAGCAGGATTGTCAGCCTCCAGTTTACAGATGAGAAAAGGAAAGTCCAGAGAGCTTGCTCTGTAGGTTTTGGGGCTAGGAACAGAGGAAGGGGGCCTTGAGATCTGGTCAGTGAGACCCCAGAGCCGTTCTCCAACCACTGCCTTCTTGACTTTGCTAACAATGGCTCTTACCGTTTTCACCACTGGAAGCACCATTCCAAAGCCCTGATTCTCTGCATGGGGACGCAGTTCTTCACTGCCCCACGTACGCACCTTCCTCTCTCACCCACCTTGCGCTGTCTCTGTCTCTCTCACTACCCGCCCCCATGGAAGATGCCCGTGCAGGTGTTCTACTAGGCTCAGTAACACCCCTTTCCTTAGGAGTGGGGGTGCAGCCCCCAGGATGGGTGGCCATATGAAACGTCATTGCCAGGGCCCAGGGCACTCAGGGCGCTCTGAGCCCAGGCGGTTAAACAGCTTTTAGGAAGGAGCTGCTCCATCCTGCCCAGCGCACTGTAGGCGGCCTGCCTTGTCCCCCTTAGCTCCACAGTCAGAAGGGAGATTCGCATCAGGAGGCTCCAGGGGCCAGGTATGCGTCATGCGTGCGTGCTCTGGAGTGCACCGAGGCTGCTCCAGGAGACCTCAGCTCCGGCCCGTGGCCTTCGGGAAGCTCCAGTGGGGGCACAGAGGACCCTCCCAGGTGAGCCCCTTCTCACAATCCAGATTCTTGCTCCCATGTAGTTAATGACGAGGACAGAAACCCACTCTAGAATTCCGGATCTCGAAGAGTCACAACCATCGAGCGGAGGGGGTGGTGGATCCTGGAGAACTTGGCTTCTTGGCCCCTCGTGCAAAGTGGCTTCCCTTCCATTCATCGTGTCTTGCCTTGGGCTTTCCGGGAAGAGGTGCGCACCACCTTGGGCTGGAAACCAGAGCCACCCTGAAGCTGTGGACGCATCCCGTCCCCTCCCACGAAGCCTGGCCCCCGCTTCGGGGGCAGCTCCCCCCACAGACCGCAGGCTGAGCGGGCTACACCACTTGTTACCTCACGCGTGCTTCCCACATCTACTGTATCACAACACTGCCGAAGTTCTGAATTAACAGCTGAAGTGTTTGACCTGGCTCCCATTAGCGCACATCACCACCTGGTAGCATCCTGCCTCCCACATGCTGCACTTCCCAGTATCAGTCATTACCCCCGTCCTGGAGCCGTCCCCAGGCAGTATGCTAACAGCCTCTTCTACAAGCCAATTTACAAGGATCTGGTCATGTTTACATTAGCCTTCTCCCAATGCATGAAAAGAGAAGAGCTTGCTTCAGAATAGAAATGAGCAAATATGAATAATTCAATTTTCCTTGTGGCTATTAACACATTTTCCTTGAATAAAGTGATAATAGGTTATCATCTGTGAAATGGAAATTGCATAACAGAGAGTTTCTGGTTACACCAGAGGAAATTAATTTCACAGCGCATCTGCTGGGACCTAACTTGTGAATGCTAACGATGAGCGAGCACAGCCGTTCAGCTCGGCTACCTTTCTAATTAGATTAGCGCGGCCTCCGCCCCTGCAGGAGCGGGTCTAGGCACAGACGCACGCCCCTCCCTCAGACACCTAATATTTGTAATGACGCAATCACTGGAGCCATTAGAGGAAGTTAAAAATGAATTATGGGGCCGTATTATATTAACCAGATGCTGCTCTAGAGGGGCTGGGTTTGTGTTATCTGTCTGGTTAAATACAGGCCTTGGACCAGCCATGAGTGTGTGTTTCAGGCATCAGCCCCGCGTATACCGCGGACCATGCTATTTTAAAGTCATGCTAGGGTTGCCATGTCAACCAACAACAGGGGATTCGGGGCCAGACCTGATCTGCCAGCCTCACACATGCATCCAAATCCCCCCCCCCCCCCGGGCAGGGCGGGACAGAAGCGCCCCATCAGGTCCACGTCTTCTAGACCCGTGGCTTCATTGGAAGGGGGGGGGGCACAGCCTTGATTATCTGTTGCCATGTAACCCCTTAGGAATCACTTTCTTTCTGGTTGCTCCGTATAAATGTGGGCATAAATAACCATCCAGGAAAACGGGAGAGGGGCCTTCACAGCATGTGCTCTCTTTTTAAAATAGAAGGGCAGGGTGAGTGAGGTGAGGTGTCCGGCAACACCGTCTTCTGCCTGTCCTTTGAAGGCGTCAGGTTTCCTGCGTCTAGAAAGCCAGTGGTTCTTTGTTTTAAATGTT
The DNA here is from genome assembly GCF_009762305.2 of Zalophus californianus. Lineage (NCBI taxonomy): Eukaryota > Metazoa > Chordata > Mammalia > Carnivora > Otariidae > Zalophus > Zalophus californianus. The sequence goes on along the minus strand of NC_045608.1, from coordinate 92,344,902 downwards.
TACAATGGTGATTGGAACATTTAAGATGAGATCTGTGCTCCTCACAGACTTCGAAGTGCCCAACTCGGCATTGTTGCCTGCAGGCACGGTGTGATCCAGCAGACCTCCGGAGCTGATTCACCCCGCGCAAGTGGAACTTTCCAGGGGTCAGTGCTGCTCCTCGGCCCCCTCCCCCAGCCCCCACGCCATGCTTCTCCCTGCTTCCATGGCTTTGACTCTTCCAGATGTTCATGTAAGTGGAATCCAGCGGTATTTGTCCTTGTGTGACCAGATGATGTCGCCTAGCCCAGTGTCCTGGGGGCTCATCCATGTGGTCGCATGCAGCAGGATTTCCTTCTTTTTCAATGCCCAGGAGGATTCCGTGGCATGCATGCACCACATTTCCTGTATCCATTTGTTTGTGCGAGGACGGGTAGCTTGCCAGGGTGCCGGGGCTGTTGCGAATGACGCTGTGGTGGCCATGGGTGCACACAGCTGTTTGAGCCTCCAGGCTCAGTTCTTTCGGTTAAATACCGGGCGGCGGGGCTCTCGGGCCAGTGGCAGCTCCATCTGTGGGGCTCTGAGGAGACTTCACACGGGGTTCACCGCAGCGGCGCTGTCCCCGCGGCAGTGCCCAGGGCTGCCTGAGCCCAGCACGGCTCGTCTGTTTCCTCCTCCCGCCTCTTAACGTTCTCCTTCCAGTTTTCCTTCTTACTGCTGTCTTCTCCCATTTCTAGCCCGAAACGGGAAAGCCAACTTCTCTGATAATTTATAGACCTATTAAGCTCCGTGAAATTTCTTCATAATTGGGCTTTACATTCCCCTGTTTTTAATATAATTGGTCATTTAATTCACTTCTCCTTTCCCCCCAAAATGTAGTGGGAAGTAACACAGTGCGAGACACTTCCTACAGTTGGGCCTCTTCCAGGTGACACTGTCCCATGAGCGTGACACCTTCCAGAGAAGATGGCCTTCCTAGACGTTCCTGGGGACTGTCCCCGGCTTGCGTTCCACACTCTGCTCCATCCTCTTCTGCTGGAGACTTCCGGTGGCAGTCCTATAACCGTGGCCACACCTAACGTCCTCTAACGGGGAGGTCCGCTTCTCCTCGTCCACCCTGCTGCCCTCAAGACGATTCTACCTCAAGGCATGACAGAATTTCAGCAGAGAACACTCCTGTCTCCTTGAAGCATCTGTCACCACTCTTCAGACAAAACTTAAATAAAATTCAATAATTTTAACTTTTAGGAATGGTGCTGGGGAAGCAATATATGTTTTTAATTATTATCCTAAATTAGCCCAAATCCAATACAATCTTTGGCATTCTGCGCAGGGAATACTTATCAAGAGACGTGAGCGAAGCTCTTTTAGTCAATAATCGGGTAGGGAAGTTTAATATACCTCATTAGAAAGCCCGTGTTTAAAGAAGAAAATATATCATTACTACTTACCAATTTCATTTTGGACAGTTAATAGACTATCTGCATTATGCAGTATGTACTAATTCCAGAAAAACTGCTTTTTAACATGACTGTACTATTTTAGAAATCTGTGCATTGTGCTACTCGTTCAACCAACCTGCTTTGATTTTTAATTTTTATAACCACATTATTAAAAGCCATAAAGAGGATGCAACTCATTTCTATTATGCAAGGTCTACTTTCCAAATAAACGGGAAAATCATTAGTGTTTCGTTCCAGGCATAAATGAACGCATGTCAATAATTAACTTTCACTATTTCAAAAATGTTTAAAACATAAGACAATAATTCTTTGTGTTCCAAAAGCAACTGGGAAGAGGGCAAGGTTGTAGCTGCATTTTGTCACTCCGAGATTTTATGGCTTTAAGTAATAAATCATAAAACTTTGCTGTTCCTAAACATTTTAAGATAAGGGTGTTGGAAATCCAATCAATTTAGATGTCTCCACGCAGGCTCCAATCTTTCTAGCCAGGGACATACACATTGTCCTTGTCACGTCACCTCCGAGGGAACCAGCTGAAAATATATTATCTAACAGAAACCATCGGCATTCTTTCCCGGGATCCTCTGACGGCTCCACAGAAATATCCACGAGGTCTGCACCACCTTCACACAAGGGGAATCATCAGTACTTCTTGAGCGGATGCACATGTTGTTGCTCAGATTTCAAAATTAAATTGCTGACAACACAGGCCCAAGGTCCGTCAGTGACTACAAGGTCCGTAGGGAAGACTGTGCACGGAAAACAGTACGAGGTGGAGGAAGCGGCACAGGCTCCCCTGCGGGGTCTGGGCTCGGAGACCCCTGCGTCTAGTGAGCTGTGTGGCCTTGAGCAAGTTACTCCATCTCCCTGAGTCTTCAGGTCCTTCTCTAACGGCAACGCACAGATCACGGCTACGTGGCAGGCAGCATGGTGCACACGTGGCCGGTGGGAACTACACGGGGCTCCCAACAGGTGCACAGCACATAGTGGCTACTGTATAAACCCAACACTGCATAAATGTGCTTATTCTCTGGAAAGCTGAAATGCCTTCAAACCCCATTTGTTCAACCCCCATTTGGAGGAAAATTGTCGAATAAACCGACATGAATAATCCTATATGCAGAATTCCGATGCTGAGCAGTACGCCCGCAGGGCTGAGGCCTTGGCTAATACAGTCCCATCCTTTGCTAGCAGTCTTGCACTATCCCTTTTTGCTCATTTGTTTTTAGATTTCTAAGAGGAATAACCCAAAGCAAAGCAAAAATCGGAGTCAATTGGTGCACAGGCATTAAGGTCTTGTGGAAGTGTCCCTAATTAACACCTTATTTAATCAAGCTGTTTATGAAGAGGAACCTGAGCGGGGGGGCACGGAGGTCGTGAGGTTCCAGAGCGTTACCAGCCACTCACCTGACGGGCATCCACGGCCCCAGTATAAGTGGGGCCTGGGACTACACCACCGCTGGCATTGGCCTTGCTAAAGACATAAAGCGAAGAAAACCCTCCCTGGCTATTCTGTGACGCTTTAAAACTCAGTATAACTTCGCGTAACACAGGCCTGAGCCACTCTTGTTTTCTCTCATTAGTTCACGAAAGTAGAGTTTTGATGGATGGCAGCCAGTAGAATTCATTTGTAATGAGTAGTGGTTCAGGAGATCACTCAAATCCTGGCACCTTTCTTGTGGAAAGCTCCTTTCTAGAGTACTTAATTGTAACATATTGCTGCTATTATTTTAAAGTAATAACTCATTATAGAATGGGATTTCTATACAAGCCCTAATAATTCTGTTATGTCTACCATGATTTTTCAACATTAGCTAATGAAGTGCCCCATCATTTATCAGTAAATAGCATCTAATGTTGCACAGTAAATCTTTTGTCAGAATTATTTGCGCCAGCATCCTAGATCAGGGACAATTAATATCATCAGAATTGGTGATTTGGGAACCTGCTCCCTCGTCATGCATCCTAATCTTCCTGGGCAATGAAATCATTTGACAAGTGGATACAATAGTCCCATTTTTCATTCACGTTATCAGCTTCGGGCTTCAAATGACATCCGTATCTGTAAGAGGTTTAGAACTTCACCAAAGAGTCAAGGTACACTCAGGGCCAAACCTACCAGCGCAGGTCTCCCCGAGTGCCTTGTTCAAAACCCCTCGAAGCTTCCATTTTGGGTGATTGCCAGTGACCCAATCAAAAGTGAGCTATGTTGGGTCTTTTTGTTTGTTTGTTTTATTCACAAATAACATATTTCACTGTGCTGTGGGACAGGGAAGCAGAGCATCATTTCACATCCCTTCTCTGGGTCAGAGAGAGGCAAAATCTACAGTTTGTGCAACTGTCTGCTCTATGCAAAGATACTGACTTCAAGCCTCCTCTGTGTGCGTTTTTATGGATGCATCTGCACACATACACGTGTCTCTCTGGTTTTTGCATTCCAGATACATATTGCTTTCCACATTTCATCGGTTCATTAAGTCTTAGAAATTAGATTCAAAATCGCCATCTCCAGCATTCCCCCGAATTTCTTAGTATTATCCCGCTGTGTGTGAGTTTTCTTGACCTGTTCAACCGCACTGCCGGATGAACTCTGTTTTCCTATAGAAGCATTCAAGTCGCATTTTGCAGGGGCTCTGACGAGGACACCCTGGAGCCTCCTTAAGCCTCCCGGGGTGCAGGGTGGCCTCTGGCCGCTCTCTCTCCTCCACTGTGTGGATGAGCGGACATCCCCGGAGACCCCGGTCAGGCCTCCTGGAGCAGCCTGGCGCCCACAGCAGCGCGGCCACAGGCCAGGGCCGTTGCTATGGTACCGCGCAGGAAAGGCAGGCTCAGGATGAATAAAGGCTCAAGGAGGAATCCTGATGCTCCTTTCACACTTCCAGCGGCAAGACCATTGGGAGACCGGAGTCCTCTTAGGCCCCTCTGTGCATATGCTAATCGCATCCACCTAGGTCAACTGCTACTTAGAGAAGCAGCACCCCCGTCAGTCATTCTGAGAAATTGGTACCTTGGGAATCAATTCAGGGCAACACAGTAATTGGTGGCAGAATCAAAGTGTCAAGTGGGAAAGGTGAATTGCACGTTGAATTCCCCAATATAGCACAGATGATTAGCCAATATTCCAAAATTTTATTTTCATCCAATAGAGATTTCTGAATTAAAATGGGATGAGGCACCAGGAGTATGGCAGTGCTCAGGTTCAGAAGGTCGGGTCAGCATTGTGCCCTCCTTTCGCCGGGTCACTCAGGGACAGTGGACAGATGTCTTCTCTGCAGGAAGGAAGGACCCTCAGCCACGTGGAAGAGGGACGTGGTTACTGCCAGAAAAACGTTGCTCCAGTACTGGCAAAGCAGAGACGCCCTCACGCAGGTAGCTGTGGCATCTTCCAGGACCCTCCAGGTTGGTCAGGGCAGGTGTGTGTTCAGGAGGCCCTCCTAGCAGAGAAACTCTTTGGAAACACTCTGAAACGGAATAGCTCTGAAGTAGATCTACACCTAAGTGGAATTCAGCTGATTCCTGATGTTTAGAACACAGTGGAGACACAAACAGCACCCGGGTGTTTCCTGGGCTGGGGGAATACGGTGGCACAGCAGACACGCAGCGGTGATGCTGCCACGAGGCGCGGCTTGTTGGGAGCGTGGATAAGCCGGCGCCCTTGGTGGCTCGGTGGCCCGGCCTGCCCCCCAACCCCTGAATTCCACCGCCTCTCAGATGGTGCAAACTGGCCCTCCCTGCGACTTCCTTCTGGGCGCTTATTTTTAACTTCCGCAGACGCTGCCCCGAATCCCCGAGTGGAAGAACAACCCTTGTATCAAACATACATAGAGATGGAAAATGGATGGTGAAAGAAATTATCCCCTTCCCTCTTTCAATTCGCGCATTCACTTCTACGGCTCAGTGTGTATCACACGCGCTCTTGTCAGCTGTTTCAAATCCTTTTGTGGAAAAAGGCGGAATATAAAGAACTTTATTAACTACTTCGCTCACACTCTGTCCTCCAAAATCGGTCTAACGGGTAAAGCTTGATTTCCTAATATGAGCTAAAGACCAACAGGTTCCATCTTTACTTGAATATTACCTTGTAAATAGAGAAGGCGGGAATTCATGCCCATCACTGATAGGGCGGGCAGTGGCAAAGTGTTGCTCACTTTCTTGTGTACTAAGCCTGCACATCCTTTCATAAGCCTAGAGCCATTGCTGGGGAAGAGGCACTGTATTAATTCATCCCTGTAATAAGATATCGAACCCGCTAGCCTGCTTCCCGTAAATCAGATTCCGACGAGTGGAAACAAACTTTGGAAGGTCGTGTGCCGGGTTGCGTGGCTGCAAGGGTACGGTTTCCACGGCCACGTTTTCTGGAGCGGAATTATATGGCAACCTTAGAGACCTTGCTTCACAGAAGAAGTGTTTTTAAGCAAAACAACAGCAAAACTTTGTGTTCTTCAGATCGCTCTCGGCACTGGCCCGCCCGTCCGCCAGGCTCCTGGCACAGGCTCGGCCGTGCCGAGGATTAATATTTCAGAACTTGTCACGGGCAACTCAGAAGCCACCGCTGCCTGGGTCTGACAAGCTATTTATCCTGTGGCGCTAAGTGCCAGCCCTAAATTATCCCTGCTGTTATGACAGCAACATTATTCATCAGGGTGACTGCCTCCATGCAAGGCTGCTCGCAGTGGCTTGGTCTTCTTTTTGTCTTTGCAGAGGTGTATTGATCTCTGCACTTGGAAGAAAGAGCGGCAGAGGGAGGGCGGGAGGGTGCGAGCCACGCAATCCACGATTCCCGTCAAAGACCATGCCCATTGTGTTGCCATTCCTCCAACTTGGAAACTTTTTTTTTACGGGATAAGCGCCCTTGGTTGGGTCGTCCTTCTTCATGGGAAGCCTGTGAAGGATGAACATGTGGAAACATTGAAATGGGTTTGGGGACGAGCGTACTCACAGTGGGACCGCTTCCTGCGCCCCTGCGGGAGCACTGTCTGCATCTATTACCGCTCTCCACCGCGACCCTGACAGTCAAGGGCCACCTGGAGAACCGTTTGCCCGCGGTGTCTGTGTGACTGGAGAGTCAGGAACGTTTATTTTACTCAATAGAATTTTATTCAATTTTGTGAGGCTCCAGAGCCATTCAAATTTCAGGGTGAATATGTTTCCCTAGAAACAGCGCAAGTTGAAGATGATGGCGGAGAATAAAGTCGTCGCGTCTGTGGCGATGTTTCCATGATCCCCCTTCAGAGCCACACTGCCCGTGGCTGAGACGACCACCTCCTTCTGCTGCCTTGTTCGCAGTCACGTGGGGAGGTCACGCCCGGGAAACCAGACTGCACATCCAACCTGACGGCTTCGGAGCAACCGTGTGGCTTAGGGAAGTAAGAGAGGGTTGGGGCAGGGGGTCTTGAATTCACCCACCAGTGGCCAATGGACCAAGAACCACCTCACCCCACCGGTGATGGGTGTTCAGCCAGTGAGGACAGGGTCTCAGCTCAGCAAGGTGAGCCAGACAGAGCCCTCACTGAAAGTCCTGACACAACAGAGACATAACTAATAAAATCCTAATGCCCCTTCCTCTGACCCTACGAAGGATAGAAGCACCTAAGGGACCTCTTCATTATGACTTGGTATTTAGCTCAGATTCAAGCAGAAGAAACGAAAATGCAAAGTCAAATTTTGTATGGTTCCCTTTCCTCTCAACTAGGTGGAATTCAATTAGTGGAATACAATTCATTTGACTTTGAAGGACATGGGGGAAGGGAAGGAATCGTACACTGAGAAGTTGTGCTTGTCAGACTCTGGAAAATATGGCTTAATTTTCTAGATGATTTAGGGGGAAAGGAGGAAAGAGAAAGGAGGAGACAGGAAAGACTCTTTTCTTTGATGCAAACACATCCACTCATTTCAACATGCACACGCGCATCCACACACACATGTATGGGGAGGGGCACCGGTATCTGCTCAACCCTGGCTCCCGTCTTTGGTCAGCAGTTGAAGGACAAAACTGCCTCTCTCCCAGCTCGCACCTACCACAGGCCTCAGGCACAGTGTCTACACTTTCAGGGGCAAAAGACCAATACAACTAGTGGTATTTCAAACAACTGGAAGAAAGCCCGCAGATCCTGACCCCCGCACCACTGTTTCTGAAGCCGCCCGCAACCCTAGAACGTGACTCCTCATGAACACACGGGTCCCACGTAATCCCACCCCATGAGGCTTTGGGTCTCCGTGTCACCACCCTGGCTGAGAGGAAGGAAAACACCAGAAGTCTCCCTTCCCCTCTCTCGTTCGCTGATGGGCTTCCTCCTCCACACATAGCCTAGAAAACCAGACTGCTTTTAGGGAAAACTGGACACATAGTTCGACAAAGGAAAATCTAATTTTGACTTAGGCACTAAAATTATTTAAGAGCTTGCTGGTAAACAGAGATTGAGCACACATTATTTACATGTGCTTTCTTTCCTTTCCTGAGACCTCTCATTAAGGTTTAAGATACCCAAAACTCAGTCCAGTATGATACACATGGGATATAGAAAGAAGAATTTGGGTTCCTGTTAAGTAAATTTCCATTCCAGTTTAAAAGTCCTTCATCTGTGTGCAGTATTAGTGCGTCAGAGAAGAAAATTCAATTGGGAAGAACTGGATAGTTTATGTATTTTCCTTTCAGGTGCCTGAAATACATGGAGCTCCTTCCTCTTTTGTGTCCTGGCAAGTCAAAACAATCCATAAATTAGCCAGAAGATCAGAATAATTCACATGTTGAGGGGATCGCAGGGATTTTGTTTATGTATTTTAAATGTAACTGGCTCATGTGCATACTCCATTAGAACCTGTCTCCCCAAATTAGAGGCAATTTTCCGTAGCTTTATTGTTTTTATTCAGACATTTTCTAATGAAAAATCTCAAAAATATACATAAGTGAACAATATGGTAGTGCTCCATACGCCCACCACCTCGATTGTACCATTAGCATTTGACTCTGCTGGTCCCCCGTGTCTCTGCACATATGCCCATCTCCTCTTAGAAGCATTTCACAGCAAATCCAAGGCATCGACACACCTCATAAATGCTTTAGCATTTATATCAGTAATCAGAGTTTATTGTATGCTTGCGATTAGATTTCTCTTTTGAGATAATATTCATATACAACAAAATTACAAGGCTTTAAGGGCACATCTACAGAACCTGGCGAATGCAAACACCTGTTTAACTCAAACCCTGTCAAGATAATAGAATATTACCATCATCCCCCCCAAAAAACTCTCTCTCGCCCTCTTGTGGTTGGCACCTGCCCTCTCTCCCCACAGAAGCAACCTCTGTCCTGATCTCTTTTTTTTTTTTATCATAGGTTATCTTTGCCTGTTTTAAAATTTTGAATAAATGAAATCTAATACGAGATATTTCCTCCTAACTAAGAGTTTTCACTCCGACAACTATTTCTGAGATCTGTTTTCTGTTGCATGCCCCCAAGGGCCATTGCTTTTTGATTCTGAGCTGTATTCTTTCTGTGGACACGTTTCCAGTTCTCTTGGCTAACCATGCAAAGGTGGGATTGCTACATCTGGTTTCATTTTTTAGTCACGTTGATTTATTATTCACATGTTTGTTGAAATAGTTGATGAATTGATTACCTATTCAAAAAGACTAAGTGTCCATAAACAAACCTTTATAGAAATAGAAGATAAAGTTCTATAACTTCAACCAGAATGAAACCTTGCACTAAATAACATTTCATTGAACATTTTGGTCTTGTCTGAGATGACAGCAAAGCAGTAAAACTAGGATTCGAACCCAGGCAATCTGGTTCCCGCCATTGGTTCAGAGTTACACATTTCTTAACTTCTCTTTTATTTAAATATATTTTAGGGAAAACCTCTAAAAGGTTGAATGAGATGTTTACAGTAATTAGTACCTCACCATTGAGTTCCAGAATCAATACGGTGCCTTTCTAAGCATGAAGGAAGCATGCACATGTAACACACACGTTACATCTGTGTATATTTTGTGAATATGGTTTACTATATGCATGATAAAACAATTAACTCAAATAATTTGTTGATAATTTATTGACATTGTAAACAACTGCTTTCCCACCATATAATAAGCTTTCTTAAATATCAGAAAGAACAGCTATTTTTAGTCTCCCGATTTAAAACTTGTACACATAATTTAACATTTTAACTTATGAATTTAGCTTTGAAATAACCCTTCCTTCAGGCCCAGTGAAATCACTATTGTCTGTATTCATTAATGTTTTGGAAGTCCATGACTGACCCATCTGGGCCAATATGGTATTAAATGAGAATGTGGTCCTTCAGAACACCTTCTCCAAGCTGAGTGCAAAGCTGTACTTGATGGAGAGAGTACTTGAACCCAGCCGTGCGTGCAGGCCATGACTTTGTTTGGTGTCATGGTGTATATTCCAGAAAGTAAGCCAGCATCGAATGCATGTCAACACGAGGTCGAATTACTGGGTTTGAGGATGATGTCAGAAGCAGAACATGTTTAGAATGCCTTTAATCTGAATACATAAAAAATAATGTGTATTTTAATAGAAGAAGTGAAGAAAATGAAAAGAACACAGAAAGTGACAACGATGAGATTAAAAGCAACACCCCAGAAGAGGTGGAGCTTTGTTTACAATCTATTCAAAGTTTTGTACAACACAAATTAAATATAATACAAGCTACTTTCCAATTATTGGGATGGACTTCCCCCATAGATTCACACTGTTAATAAAAAGAGAAAAGATAATCGCCCTCCCACTTAACTGCCCAGTATCTGTCCCTCGGAATGGGGCTGGTTTCTTTAGATTCTCTTGTGATTACTTTCAAAGCTATTGTGAGTTTATGAGTGCTTTTAGCCTCTAATGCAGCTTCAAATGTCAATCTTTATATCACCGAAGGACAATTAGGCAAACCATGTAATTGTGTTGTCACTTATTAATTTCAAGCTCCAATGTCATAAATTATATGCTTTAATTAATATCGTGTCAATGGCAATCTGTAACTTTGAATGCATACAGAGGTTAACAAGAATACATAATTAAAAGAAAACAGTGAATAAGGGCACGGCTGAACAGTTTATAAAATTAGGCAAGAAAGTGAATGCTTTGTCAGCATGTAAGCACCATGACGGGGGGGGGGGCTTGTGGAGGGATTAATAAACTACAGCAGAGAAAGGGAAACCATAGAATAAGACAATAAAAAATGAATTCAATAAAGATGAATGAATGAATAAACAGATATAATGAAGCATTCTAAACCAAAATGCTCGAGAAATTGGGTACATTTGTTGCTGTGGTCTGAATGTGTGTGTCTCCCCCCAAAATTTGTTGGTTGAAGCCTAACCCTCAAAGTGATGGTACTAGGAAGTGAACGGGTCATGGGGGTGGAGCCAGATGAATGGGATCCGTGCTATTATATTGGGGGCCGCAGTGAGCCCTGAGCCCTTCCTCCCTGTGAGGACAAGGTGAGAGGAGCCGGTGGTGTCCCGGGAAGCGGCCGTCCCCAGAGCGCCCCATGCTGGAGCCTTGATCTTGGCCTTCCAGCCTCCATAACTGTGAGCAATAAGTGTTGCTTATAAGCTACCCAGTCTGTGGTACTTTGTTATAGGCTAAGCATTCATCAACAGATGTTTCCAGTTGATTGGGTTGGTAAAATCCTCCTTAGGCTCAATTCTCAATGTTGGAAAACTTTCTAAAAGGTATGACCTCACCTGCCTGCCTTAGAAAACGTGGTACTGTGGAAACCATTTAGTCATTTTGTGGAGATGGAGAATGCTGTGGTTCTTGGGGGATGTCACTCTAAAGAATACTTCTGATCACTGTGCTGATTATAAAGGAAGATAAATATCCTGCACACATGCTATTCTATTCTATATTATTTATGTAAAGATCTCGCACACCAGATGTTTTTTAAAATACATATCGAATGTAATCCTAATGCTGTTAGGATTTGCTACTTTTTTTTTCATAAAATTAGATTGCGGGCCTGCTTTATGGAGGATTCTGTTTAGAATTGAATCCAGGATTCACAGAAACTCAAAGGGAAGAGGAACAGCTCAAAAGCTGCCTGGTACAATCTGTCCATTTTATAGATGTGCTGACAAGGCTTTCAAAGTCAAGAGACAACTCAGTAGCAGAGCCAAAAATGGGGGTTGAGGGGGTTGCTCTGATTACAAGTTAAAATAGTCTTTATGTTACCTAAGGTCACAAGTTATGTGAACTAGAAATGGAGTCAGAACCAACTTATCTCAGAAGGAAGTTCTGTAGTGTAGACAGGGACTGACTAATGTAGGAGAGAAAGTGAGCTGCTTGGCCAGGCAAACACCAAGAACCAAGTGCTCAACCAACTTAGCTCTTGGAATTGCCATAATCTCTTAGCACTCTGTGGCCACGATTATTTGAAGTATACGAGGGGTCACGGGTGCACGGTGCGTTCCATGAGAGCATGATGAAGGGGATGGTGTGGATGGTTCACCGCTCATGTTGGACTTGACCTTCCTCCCCTCGCTGAAGCAACAGGCTTAGGACATTTCCGTTGATTATCGTGGAAACAACTTCAACCAAAAACCAGTAGTTTTCCAGTTTCTCCCCAAAATAACCAATATTACCATCACATACTGGGTTGCAAGGGCACATTAAATAATTCTGTGCATATGTAACATTTCTTCGTGTTAGTTACATATGTCAAAATTCCATGATACAATGGGATTAGAATCGGTAGAGTTTGTTTTCCTGTTCAAGCCCTAGCGTGAGGGGATGTGCCATTTTATAACTCAGGGACTTGGAACTTCGGCTTATCTTCTGGCCTTCAATATTCTCTCCTGCCAAAGGGGACTCTGCCCACATAACTCACGGGATGGCAAAGAGGGTTCAATGAGCTACAAAAATGAAAAAGTACACTGTGAATTGTCAAGTGCCACATAAGAGATTTTTGTTATGAGTGTTATACTGGTGTTTTTGTGCTATTAAATGTCCTTTTGAAAATATAATAAAAAATTCAGTGGGTTATGGGAGATGCCTGGTTCAGGCAGCAAAGTCGTATCAAAACTGGCTTCCAGAGTGACCCAGTGGTCCCATTCCCTGGGTATACAACTGGAGGAAATGGACCTACATATCTGGAAGAGATGTCTGCACCCCCATGTCCATAGCAGCGCTATTCACAACAGCCAAGACATGGAGACAACTGAGGTGTCCACTGGTGGGTAAGTGGATGAGGAAACTATGGCATAGACACACACACAATAGTATTATTCAGCCTTAAAAAAGGAAATACTGGCATTTTTGACAACATGAATGAAACCTGAGAGTATTATGTTAAGTGAAATAAGTCAGGAAGAGAAAGGCAAATGCTCTATGATCTCACTTATATGTGGAATCTGAACAAAGCTGAACTCATAGAAACAAAGAGTAGATTGGCAGTCACCAGGGACTGGGGGTGGGGAGATGGGGAGGTGTTGGTCAAAGAGACGTCCAGCTGTAAGATGAACAAGTTCTAGGATCTAATATGCGGCCTGGAGCCTACAGCTAACAATACTCTATTGTACATTTGTAAGCTGCCAAGAGAATCGATCTTAAATGTTCTCACCACACACACAGAATCATGACAGTTACGTGAAGTGATGGAGGTGTTAACTATCACTGCTGTGGTCATCAGTTCACAATATGTATCAAACCATCACGTCGTCCATCCTAAACTTACCCAATGTTCTATGTCAACCATATCTCTGTAAAGCCAGAAAAACAAGAAACAAAAATGATTAAAGATGCCTACAGAACCCACCCCTCATCCTCCACATACAGATCTCATCCTGTTCTGTACAAAGAAGCAACTGCAAGAAATGTTTTCCACAAACAAGTAAAAAGTAAATAAATAAAAGGAAAGAATTGTCAGGCATTTTATGAAAAATCCACATGCCCAGAAGCACCCTCCACCTTCTGATTCATGATATGAATGCATGAAATTCTTTAGTGCAATCCATTTGGGGGACGCAGATCTGCAATGGCCAAGAATAACAGCACGAAGCCAGGTCCTCCAGCACAGGCTCCTTCTAGCCCATCATGCTGGCAAAGTGACAGGCAGCCTTGCGCGTCATTGCTGGTAGCAAAGTCCTTAGTCCTTCCACAGAGTACTTTCTCAGAAAGAGATGTCATTTTCTGAATAATTTCTGAGCAGAAGGACTGTGTGATCAGCTGCTTGCATCATCTTATTTAATTTTTGCAAGCTTGAGGTGTTAGTTCTAATGTTACCGTGCTTTATATGGATGAAAACATTGGGATTTCGACTGGTTAAGAATCTTATTTAGTATTACACAGTGAGTAAAGGGGACGCTAGGTCTGTCTAAATCCAAACCCACCTTCTTAATCACTGCCGAGTAAAGCTACTAATACACTTTACTGAAATACTCTAACTCGTAGAATTTTTTCCTAAAAAAATAACTCAATAAAATGAAAAGTTCTAAGTGGAAAATAATCTTCTTGGTTTTTTGGAATAATCTGAACGTTCAGAGGTTGGGAGATGGTTACATAAGTTCTGTTCAATCAAATAATATGCAGAGACTACAGGTAATTAGAAAGATGATACAACCATTGTAAAATGAAAAACAATTGGGCAGTATCAATGGATTCTGCTATTTTGGTGAATATGGGATAAGTACATATGGGCAAAGAATGAAAAAAAGATGAGAAGATGAAAATTTTGGGTTTTGTCTGTTATCAAAATTCGAGACAGATTGATTTTACTTCCTTCACCAATTCCTCCCTTCTTTCCATTGACAGTTTTGCGTCCCGTCTATGTCCAAACACTGGCGCCCCCCCCGCCGGGGGGGGGGCTCACGGACCAGCGAGAGCCCAGTGTGGATGCGCAGCAACCGGGAGGCAGGAAACGCTGCAGGAGGAGCGCCCCGAGCACCCGGAGTCACAGGATGCAGGGCACCTGCCTGTGTCCCCGGAGCAGGAGTCCCTGGAGTCTTCCCAGAGGAGGTGGCAGGCTGGTAACTTGAGTTCACTCTACAGGAACAGGCACAGAAGCAGCTGCAAAAGGAGAATATTTCTGACATAAAAGGGAATGGAGGGATTAAAGAATGCACTGTTTGTGGAAGAGCTAGTGCTTTAGTTTGTCCAGAGTAAGAGCTGTCTGTCATCTGTCTGTCTGTCTGTCACCTATCTACCTGTCACTCTCTCTGCCCCTCCCACACACACATCTACAAACGCACCCACAGGTCTGCCATCAGTTACTTAGAATTCATTGTGTTTGGCAAGATGTTTGTTGATATGCCAACTTATTTTTATTTATGTAAAAAGCAAAGTCTTTTGTAGATAACTCATAGCAGAGATACACATAATTTTAGAATCGGAAGGATTCGCAAATTCCTGACTTGGAAATCTCTGGAGTTACGTACGTGTGTAAATATACTTGTACCTACACCTGCGTCATCTGTCTCCATTTGTGTCTATCTATCATCGACTATCTATCCATCTATCATCTAGGTATCATCTATCTATCCACCTCTCTGTCATCTGTTTATGTATCATCTATCTGTCTATACATCTCTCTATGTGGAGAGAGACAGACAGGGCTGGATGAGACACGCCTGCATCCTATGCA